>NW_027671172.1:0-72953 GCF_964165515.1 Mesoplodon bidens
ACTCCAACAGCATCAGGAACGCGTTTCTAGCCGCTCCACAGTGCCCTGGAAGTTTTCGCCATTGACCTTCTCTCAGCGGCACTGAGGAAATAGCCCGCTTAGAACGAACGCCTTCTGGCACCTCGGTTGGAAAGTCGCTCTACTCACGGAGAGAGTCAGCTTGCAGTGCAGCGGCAACTAAAGCAGAGTTCTTCAGGCAACACATCGGTCGTTTGGAAGAGGCAGACGCTTACATGCCTAAAGGGAGCCTGCCTTGGTTGTGGCCGTTTGCTCCGCTCCGAACACCCTGCGTAAACACGCTGATCCAGGGAAGGGCCCTTTGTGTACCTTGTGTTGCTCGTGCCTTGGTGAAGCCCCAGGTGACGTTTGCCGCCTGCCGGGCTGGAAGTGCGGGCCTGAAGGCACAGTTTGAAAGTTCCCTCCATCGGTCCTTGAATGACATGGAGAGACACCCTCTCTGACGGGCCTCTCGTCACGGTAGGCACGGCTCTGGGAAGGAAATGAGTGCTCTCTCGTAAAACACGGTGCGTCCAGGGCCTGCTTGGGAGCTCAGGCCGCTCTGCTCTAGACCTACCCGGAGACCGAACGTCAGCCCCTGCCTCGAGGAAAGTCGCTCTATTGCCCAGCTGAAGCGGAGGCATGCAGCACTTTCCAAGAGGCCTTGGTTGCGCTTCTGCTTTCTCTTCTTGCTAGTGCGCCGTTCTAGAGCCCAGGACACCCAGGGCCCTGGCGTTTGCACCCGAGGCCCTGCCAGACCACTGAATACCGGCAGGCTCCCCTGGCCTGCTCAGCGGCATCCGGGCCCGGCAGCCCTTCCCAGTCACTCCGTGTATGCCGAGTGTAGGGCCACGCACTGCACACCTCCTTGGCGAGAGCTAGATTTCCTCGGCACGGCAACAGCTCCAGGGAAACTCTTCTCTCACGGGCCACTCGTCAAGGAACCCTGCCTCATTGCCCTTGTCTGAGCTGCACTTAGGGAAACCATCTGCTTCGCAGGCCTTCCAGGAACCCTTAGCCGAGGGCATCATACCTGCAGGAGAAAGTCGGCTTGCGTTTCCAATGCCACGGAAGTACAGTGCTTCCTCTTACCCTGCAGGCCTTTGGTAGAGGCTAAGGCCCGATAGAGCCTACCTAGAGGGTTCCTTGGATGAGGGAGTTGGCTACATGCAGGGCACCCTGTGAAGAAAGGAGGACTCAGGGCAGGAGCGAGTGCGTAGCTAGGGTCCTTGTGCCCTTAGAAGAAATCCCAAGGGAGTGGTCTACGTGTGCACTGGAAGTGGGGGGCCGGGGGGCAGAAACCTTGCATTCCCATTTTGAAAGCTCCATTCACGCTGCCTTGGCGCTCCCTCCCTGTATAACCCCGTTTCTGAGGGGCCTCTAGGCGCGGGAGGCAGGGCTCGGGGAAGAGAAGGAATCTTTCTCTCAGTTCTCAAGGGGCCTCCGGCGCCGTGCTGGGAGCTCATCCTGTCAGGCTGTAGGAAGGACTACAGGGAACGTCCACGAGAGGGCATGCCTCGAGGAAGCCTTTGAGTCGCCCTGCCTGGAACGGAGCACACAGCAGCAAGCTCTTGGAGGTCTTAGTCACTCTAGTGCTTTATTTGAACGGTGCTGCCCGTCTCAGGACTCCTAGGCGCTTTGGGTGTGCACCCTTTTCCTTGCTAAAACCCCCTGCCCCTGTGAGCATGCTGTGCCACACCCAGGCCTCTAGGGCTTTCAGCGAGGGGACTACTGTGTCTGCCGAAGGAAGGACTACAACCAGCGCTTTTAAAGGGGACGGCTACGATTCCTCGGCACTCCAACAGCATCAGGAACGCGTTTCTAGCCGCTCCACAGTGCCCTGGAAGTTTTCGCCATTGACCTTCTCTCAGCGGCACTGAGGAAATAGCCCGCTTAGAACGAACGCCTTCTGGCACCTCGGTTGGAAAGTCGCTCTACTCACGGAGAGAGTCAGCTTGCAGTGCAGCGGCAACTAAAGCAGAGTTCTTCAGGCAACACATCGGTCGTTTGGAAGAGGCAGACGCTTACATGCCTAAAGGGAGCCTGCCTTGGTTGTGGCCGTTTGCTCCGCTCCGAACACCCTGCGTAAACACGCTGATCCAGGGAAGGGCCCTTTGTGTACCTTGTGTTGCTCGTGCCTTGGTGAAGCCCCAGGTGACGTTTGCCGCCTGCCGGGCTGGAAGTGCGGGCCTGAAGGCACAGTTTGAAAGTTCCCTCCATCGGTCCTTGAATGACATGGAGAGACACCCTCTCTGACGGGCCTCTCGTCACGGTAGGCACGGCTCTGGGAAGGAAATGAGTGCTCTCTCGTAAAACACGGTGCGTCCAGGGCCTGCTTGGGAGCTCAGGCCGCTCTGCTCTAGACCTACCCGGAGACCGAACGTCAGCCCCTGCCTCGAGGAAAGTCGCTCTATTGCCCAGCTGAAGCGGAGGCATGCAGCACTTTCCAAGAGGCCTTGGTTGCGCTTCTGCTTTCTCTTCTTGCTAGTGCGCCGTTCTAGAGCCCAGGACACCCAGGGCCCTGGCGTTTGCACCCGAGGCCCTGCCAGACCACTGAATACCGGCAGGCTCCCCTGGCCTGCTCAGCGGCATCCGGGCCCGGCAGCCCTTCCCAGTCACTCCGTGTATGCCGAGTGTAGGGCCACGCACTGCACACCTCCTTGGCGAGAGCTAGATTTCCTCGGCACGGCAACAGCTCCAGGGAAACTCTTCTCTCACGGGCCACTCGTCAAGGAACCCTGCCTCATTGCCCTTGTCTGAGCTGCACTTAGGGAAACCATCTGCTTCGCAGGCCTTCCAGGAACCCTTAGCCGAGGGCATCATACCTGCAGGAGAAAGTCGGCTTGCGTTTCCAATGCCACGGAAGTACAGTGCTTCCTCTTACCCTGCAGGCCTTTGGTAGAGGCTAAGGCCCGATAGAGCCTACCTAGAGGGTTCCTTGGATGAGGGAGTTGGCTACATGCAGGGCACCCTGTGAAGAAAGGAGGACTCAGGGCAGGAGCGAGGGCGTAGCTAGGGTCCTTGTGCCCTTAGAAGAAATCCCAAGGGAGTGGTCTACGTGTGCACTGGAAGTGGGGGGCCGGGGGGCAGAAACCTTGCATTCCCATTTTGAAAGCTCCATTCACGCTGCCTTGGCGCTCCCTCCCTGTATAACCCCGTTTCTGAGGGCCTCTAGGCGCGGGAGGCAGGGCTCGGGGAAGAGAAGGAATCTTTCTCTCAGTTCTCAAGGGGCCTCCGGCGCCGTGCTGGGAGCTCATCCTGTCAGGCTGTAGGAAGGACTACAGGGAACGTCCACGAGAGGGCATGCCTCGAGGAAGCCTTTGAGTCGCCCTGCCTGGAACGGAGCACACAGCAGCAAGCTCTTGGAGGTCTTAGTCACTCTAGTGCTTTATTTGAACGGTGCTGCCCGTCTCAGGACTCCTAGGCGCTTTGGGTGTGCACCCTTTTCCTTGCTAAAACCCCCTGCCCCTGTGAGCATGCTGTGCCACACCCAGGCCTCTAGGGCTTTCAGCGAGGGGACTACTGTGTCTGCCGAAGGAAGGACTACAACCAGCGCTTTTAAAGGGGACGGCTACGATTCCTCGGCACTCCAACAGCATCAGGAACGCGTTTCTAGCCGCTCCACAGTGCCCTGGAAGTTTTCGCCATTGACCTTCTCTCAGCGGCACTGAGGAAATAGCCCGCTTAGAACGAACGCCTTCTGGCACCTCGGTTGGAAAGTCGCTCTACTCACGGAGAGAGTCAGCTTGCAGTGCAGCGGCAACTAAAGCAGAGTTCTTCAGGCAACACATCGGTCGTTTGGAAGAGGCAGACGCTTACATGCCTAAAGGGAGCCTGCCTTGGTTGTGGCCGTTTGCTCCGCTCCGAACACCCTGCGTAAACACGCTGATCCAGGGAAGGGCCCTTTGTGTACCTTGTGTTGCTCGTGCCTTGGTGAAGCCCCAGGTGACGTTTGCCGCCTGCCGGGCTGGAAGTGCGGGCCTGAAGGCACAGTTTGAAAGTTCCCTCCATCGGTCCTTGAATGACATGGAGAGACACCCTCTCTGACGGGCCTCTCGTCACGGTAGGCACGGCTCTGGGAAGGAAATGAGTGCTCTCTCGTAAAACACGGTGCGTCCAGGGCCTGCTTGGGAGCTCAGGCCGCTCTGCTCTAGACCTACCCGGAGACCGAACGTCAGCCCCTGCCTCGAGGAAAGTCGCTCTATTGCCCAGCTGAAGCGGAGGCATGCAGCACTTTCCAAGAGGCCTTGGTTGCGCTTCTGCTTTCTCTTCTTGCTAGTGCGCCGTTCTAGAGCCCAGGACACCCAGGGCCCTGGCGTTTGCACCCGAGGCCCTGCCAGACCACTGAATACCGGCAGGCTCCCCTGGCCTGCTCAGCGGCATCCGGGCCCGGCAGCCCTTCCCAGTCACTCCGTGTATGCCGAGTGTAGGGCCACGCACTGCACACCTCCTTGGCGAGAGCTAGATTTCCTCGGCACGGCAACAGCTCCAGGGAAACTCTTCTCTCACGGGCCACTCGTCAAGGAACCCTGCCTCATTGCCCTTGTCTGAGCTGCACTTAGGGAAACCATCTGCTTCGCAGGCCTTCCAGGAACCCTTAGCCGAGGGCATCATACCTGCAGGAGAAAGTCGGCTTGCGTTTCCAATGCCACGGAAGTACAGTGCTTCCTCTTACCCTGCAGGCCTTTGGTAGAGGCTAAGGCCCGATAGAGCCTACCTAGAGGGTTCCTTGGATGAGGGAGTTGGCTACATGCAGGGCACCCTGTGAAGAAAGGAGGACTCAGGGCAGGAGCGAGGGCGTAGCTAGGGTCCTTGTGCCCTTAGAAGAAATCCCAAGGGAGTGGTCTACGTGTGCACTGGAAGTGGGGGGCCGGGGGGCAGAAACCTTGCATTCCCATTTTGAAAGCTCCATTCACGCTGCCTTGGCGCTCCCTCCCTGTATAACCCCGTTTCTGAGGGGCCTCTAGGCGCGGGAGGCAGGGCTCGGGGAAGAGAAGGAATCTTTCTCTCAGTTCTCAAGGGGCCTCCGGCGCCGTGCTGGGAGCTCATCCTGTCAGGCTGTAGGAAGGACTACAGGGAACGTCCACGAGAGGGCATGCCTCGAGGAAGCCTTTGAGTCGCCCTGCCTGGAACGGAGCACACAGCAGCAAGCTCTTGGAGGTCTTAGTCACTCTAGTGCTTTATTTGAACGGTGCTGCCCGTCTCAGGACTCCTAGGCGCTTTGGGTGTGCACCCTTTTCCTTGCTAAAACCCCCTGCCCCTGTGAGCATGCTGTGCCACACCCAGGCCTCTAGGGCTTTCAGGGAGGGGACTACTGTGTCTGCCGAAGGAAGGACTACAACCAGCGCTTTTAAAGGGGACGGCTACGATTCCTCGGCACTCCAACAGCATGAGGAACGCGTTTCTAGCCGCTCCACAGTGCCCTGGAAGTTTTCGCCATTGACCTTCTCTCAGCGGCACTGAGGAAATAGCCCGCTTAGAACGAACGCCTTCTGGCACCTCGGTTGGAAAGTCGCTCTACTCACGGAGAGAGTCAGCTTGCAGTGCAGCGGCAACTAAAGCAGAGTTCTTCAGGCAACACATCGGTCGTTTGGAAGAGGCAGACGCTTACATGCCTAAAGGGAGCCTGCCTTGGTTGTGGCCGTTTGCTCCGCTCCGAACACCCTGCGTAAACACGCTGATCCAGGGAAGGGCCCTTTGTGTACCTTGTGTTGCTCGTGCCTTGGTGAAGCCCCAGGTGACGTTTGCCGCCTGCCGGGCTGGAAGTGCGGGCCTGAAGGCACAGTTTGAAAGTTCCCTCCATCGGTCCTTGAATGACATGGAGAGACACCCTCTCTGACGGGCCTCTCGTCACGGTAGGCACGGCTCTGGGAAGGAAATGAGTGCTCTCTCGTAAAACACGGTGCGTCCAGGGCCTGCTTGGGAGCTCAGGCCGCTCTGCTCTAGACCTACCCGGAGACCGAACGTCAGCCCCTGCCTCGAGGAAAGTCGCTCTATTGCCCAGCTGAAGCGGAGGCATGCAGCACTTTCCAAGAGGCCTTGGTTGCGCTTCTGCTTTCTCTTCTTGCTAGTGCGCCGTTCTAGAGCCCAGGACACCCAGGGCCCTGGCGTTTGCACCCGAGGCCCTGCCAGACCACTGAATACCGGCAGGCTCCCCTGGCCTGCTCAGCGGCATCCGGGCCCGGCAGCCCTTCCCAGTCACTCCGTGTATGCCGAGTGTAGGGCCACGCACTGCACACCTCCTTGGCGAGAGCTAGATTTCCTCGGCACGGCAACAGCTCCAGGGAAACTCTTCTCTCACGGGCCACTCGTCAAGGAACCCTGCCTCATTGCCCTTGTCTGAGCTGCACTTAGGGAAACCATCTGCTTCGCAGGCCTTCCAGGAACCCTTAGCCGAGGGCATCATACCTGCAGGAGAAAGTCGGCTTGCGTTTCCAATGCCACGGAAGTACAGTGCTTCCTCTTACCCTGCAGGCCTTTGGTAGAGGCTAAGGCCCGATAGAGCCTACCTAGAGGGTTCCTTGGATGAGGGAGTTGGCTACATGCAGGGCACCCTGTGAAGAAAGGAGGACTCAGGGCAGGAGCGAGGGCGTAGCTAGGGTCCTTGTGCCCTTAGAAGAAATCCCAAGGGAGTGGTCTACGTGTGCACTGGAAGTGGGGGGCCGGGGGGCAGAAACCTTGCATTCCCATTTTGAAAGCTCCATTCACGCTGCCTTGGCGCTCCCTCCCTGTATAACCCCGTTTCTGAGGGGCCTCTAGGCGCGGGAGGCAGGGCTCGGGGAAGAGAAGGAATCTTTCTCTCAGTTCTCAAGGGGCCTCCGGCGCCGTGCTGGGAGCTCATCCTGTCAGGCTGTAGGAAGGACTACAGGGAACGTCCACGAGAGGGCATGCCTCGAGGAAGCCTTTGAGTCGCCCTGCCTGGAACGGAGCACACAGCAGCAAGCTCTTGGAGGTCTTAGTCACTCTAGTGCTTTATTTGAACGGTGCTGCCCGTCTCAGGACTCCTAGGCGCTTTGGGTGTGCACCCTTTTCCTTGCTAAAACCCCCTGCCCCTGTGAGCATGCTGTGCCACACCCAGGCCTCTAGGGCTTTCAGCGAGGGGACTACTGTGTCTGCCGAAGGAAGGACTACAACCAGCGCTTTTAAAGGGGACGGCTACGATTCCTCGGCACTCCAACAGCATCAGGAACGCGTTTCTAGCCGCTCCACAGTGCCCTGGAAGTTTTCGCCATTGACCTTCTCTCAGCGGCACTGAGGAAATAGCCCGCTTAGAACGAACGCCTTCTGGCACCTCGGTTGGAAAGTCGCTCTACTCACGGAGAGAGTCAGCTTGCAGTGCAGCGGCAACTAAAGCAGAGTTCTTCAGGCAACACATCGGTCGTTTGGAAGAGGCAGACGCTTACATGCCTAAAGGGAGCCTGCCTTGGTTGTGGCCGTTTGCTCCGCTCCGAACACCCTGCGTAAACACGCTGATCCAGGGAAGGGCCCTTTGTGTACCTTGTGTTGCTCGTGCCTTGGTGAAGCCCCAGGTGACGTTTGCCGCCCGCCGGGCTGGAAGTGCGGGCCTGAAGGCACAGTTTGAAAGTTCCCTCCATCGGTCCTTGAATGACATGGAGAGACACCCTCTCTGACGGGCCTCTCGTCACGGTAGGCACGGCTCTGGGAAGGAAATGAGTGCTCTCTCGTAAAACACGGTGCGTCCAGGGCCTGCTTGGGAGCTCAGGCCGCTCTGCTCTAGACCTACCCGGAGACCGAACGTCAGCCCCTGCCTCGAGGAAAGTCGCTCTATTGCCCAGCTGAAGCGGAGGCATGCAGCACTTTCCAAGAGGCCTTGGTTGCGCTTCTGCTTTCTCTTCTTGCTAGTGCGCCGTTCTAGAGCCCAGGACACCCAGGGCCCTGGCGTTTGCACCCGAGGCCCTGCCAGACCACTGAATACCGGCAGGCTCCCCTGGCCTGCTCAGCGGCATCCGGGCCCGGCAGCCCTTCCCAGTCACTCCGTGTATGCCGAGTGTAGGGCCACGCACTGCACACCTCCTTGGCGAGAGCTAGATTTCCTCGGCACGGCAACAGCTCCAGGGAAACTCTTCTCTCACGGGCCACTCGTCAAGGAACCCTGCCTCATTGCCCTTGTCTGAGCTGCACTTAGGGAAACCATCTGCTTCGCAGGCCTTCCAGGAACCCTTAGCCGAGGGCATCATACCTGCAGGAGAAAGTCGGCTTGCGTTTCCAATGCCACGGAAGTACAGTGCTTCCTCTTACCCTGCAGGCCTTTGGTAGAGGCTAAGGCCCGATAGAGCCTACCTAGAGGGTTCCTTGGATGAGGGAGTTGGCTACATGCAGGGCACCCTGTGAAGAAAGGAGGACTCAGGGCAGGAGCGAGTGCGTAGCTAGGGTCCTTGTGCCCTTAGAAGAAATCCCAAGGGAGTGGTCTACGTGTGCACTGGAAGTGGGGGGCCGGGGGGCAGAAACCTTGCATTCCCATTTTGAAAGCTCCATTCACGCTGCCTTGGCGCTCCCTCCCTGTATAACCCCGTTTCTGAGGGGCCTCTAGGCGCGGGAGGCAGGGCTCGGGGAAGAGAAGGAATCTTTCTCTCAGTTCTCAAGGGGCCTCCGGCGCCGTGCTGGGAGCTCATCCTGTCAGGCTGTAGGAAGGACTACAGGGAACGTCCACGAGAGGGCATGCCTCGAGGAAGCCTTTGAGTCGCCCTGCCTGGAACGGAGCACACAGCAGCAAGCTCTTGGAGGTCTTAGTCACTCTAGTGCTTTATTTGAACGGTGCTGCCCGTCTCAGGACTCCTAGGCGCTTTGGGTGTGCACCCTTTTCCTTGCTAAAACCCCCTGCCCCTGTGAGCATGCTGTGCCACACCCAGGCCTCTAGGGCTTTCAGGGAGGGGACTACTGTGTCTGCCGAAGGAAGGACTACAACCAGCGCTTTTAAAGGGGACGGCTACGATTCCTCGGCACTCCAACAGCATGAGGAACGCGTTTCTAGCCGCTCCACAGTGCCCTGGAAGTTTTCGCCATTGACCTTCTCTCAGCGGCACTGAGGAAATAGCCCGCTTAGAACGAACGCCTTCTGGCACCTCGGTTGGAAAGTCGCTCTACTCACGGAGAGAGTCAGCTTGCAGTGCAGCGGCAACTAAAGCAGAGTTCTTCAGGCAACACATCGGTCGTTTGGAAGAGGCAGACGCTTACATGCCTAAAGGGAGCCTGCCTTGGTTGTGGCCGTTTGCTCCGCTCCGAACACCCTGCGTAAACACGCTGATCCAGGGAAGGGCCCTTTGTGTACCTTGTGTTGCTCGTGCCTTGGTGAAGCCCCAGGTGACGTTTGCCGCCCGCCGGGCTGGAAGTGCGGGCCTGAAGGCACAGTTTGAAAGTTCCCTCCATCGGTCCTTGAATGACATGGAGAGACACCCTCTCTGACGGGCCTCTCGTCACGGTAGGCACGGCTCTGGGAAGGAAATGAGTGCTCTCTCGTAAAACACGGTGCGTCCAGGGCCTGCTTGGGAGCTCAGGCCGCTCTGCTCTAGACCTACCCGGAGACCGAACGTCAGCCCCTGCCTCGAGGAAAGTCGCTCTATTGCCCAGCTGAAGCGGAGGCATGCAGCACTTTCCAAGAGGCCTTGGTTGCGCTTCTGCTTTCTCTTCTTGCTAGTGCGCCGTTCTAGAGCCCAGGACACCCAGGGCCCTGGCGTTTGCACCCGAGGCCCTGCCAGACCACTGAATACCGGCAGGCTCCCCTGGCCTGCTCAGCGGCATCCGGGCCCGGCAGCCCTTCCCAGTCACTCCGTGTATGCCGAGTGTAGGGCCACGCACTGCACACCTCCTTGGCGAGAGCTAGATTTCCTCGGCACGGCAACAGCTCCAGGGAAACTCTTCTCTCACGGGCCACTCGTCAAGGAACCCTGCCTCATTGCCCTTGTCTGAGCTGCACTTAGGGAAACCATCTGCTTCGCAGGCCTTCCAGGAACCCTTAGCCGAGGGCATCATACCTGCAGGAGAAAGTCGGCTTGCGTTTCCAATGCCACGGAAGTACAGTGCTTCCTCTTACCCTGCAGGCCTTTGGTAGAGGCTAAGGCCCGATAGAGCCTACCTAGAGGGTTCCTTGGATGAGGGAGTTGGCTACATGCAGGGCACCCTGTGAAGAAAGGAGGACTCAGGGCAGGAGCGAGTGCGTAGCTAGGGTCCTTGTGCCCTTAGAAGAAATCCCAAGGGAGTGGTCTACGTGTGCACTGGAAGTGGGGGGCCGGGGGGCAGAAACCTTGCATTCCCATTTTGAAAGCTCCATTCACGCTGCCTTGGCGCTCCCTCCCTGTATAACCCCGTTTCTGAGGGGCCTCTAGGCGCGGGAGGCAGGGCTCGGGGAAGAGAAGGAATCTTTCTCTCAGTTCTCAAGGGGCCTCCGGCGCCGTGCTGGGAGCTCATCCTGTCAGGCTGTAGGAAGGACTACAGGGAACGTCCACGAGAGGGCATGCCTCGAGGAAGCCTTTGAGTCGCCCTGCCTGGAACGGAGCACACAGCAGCAAGCTCTTGGAGGTCTTAGTCACTCTAGTGCTTTATTTGAACGGTGCTGCCCGTCTCAGGACTCCTAGGCGCTTTGGGTGTGCACCCTTTTCCTTGCTAAAACCCCCTGCCCCTGTGAGCATGCTGTGCCACACCCAGGCCTCTAGGGCTTTCAGGGAGGGGACTACTGTGTCTGCCGAAGGAAGGACTACAACCAGCGCTTTTAAAGGGGACGGCTACGATTCCTCGGCACTCCAACAGCATGAGGAACGCGTTTCTAGCCGCTCCACAGTGCCCTGGAAGTTTTCGCCATTGACCTTCTCTCAGCGGCACTGAGGAAATAGCCCGCTTAGAACGAACGCCTTCTGGCACCTCGGTTGGAAAGTCGCTCTACTCACGGAGAGAGTCAGCTTGCAGTGCAGCGGCAACTAAAGCAGAGTTCTTCAGGCAACACATCGGTCGTTTGGAAGAGGCAGACGCTTACATGCCTAAAGGGAGCCTGCCTTGGTTGTGGCCGTTTGCTCCGCTCCGAACACCCTGCGTAAACACGCTGATCCAGGGAAGGGCCCTTTGTGTACCTTGTGTTGCTCGTGCCTTGGTGAAGCCCCAGGTGACGTTTGCCGCCCGCCGGGCTGGAAGTGCGGGCCTGAAGGCACAGTTTGAAAGTTCCCTCCATCGGTCCTTGAATGACATGGAGAGACACCCTCTCTGACGGGCCTCTCGTCACGGTAGGCACGGCTCTGGGAAGGAAATGAGTGCTCTCTCGTAAAACACGGTGCGTCCAGGGCCTGCTTGGGAGCTCAGGCCGCTCTGCTCTAGACCTACCCGGAGACCGAACGTCAGCCCCTGCCTCGAGGAAAGTCGCTCTATTGCCCAGCTGAAGCGGAGGCATGCAGCACTTTCCAAGAGGCCTTGGTTGCGCTTCTGCTTTCTCTTCTTGCTAGTGCGCCGTTCTAGAGCCCAGGACACCCAGGGCCCTGGCGTTTGCACCCGAGGCCCTGCCAGACCACTGAATACCGGCAGGCTCCCCTGGCCTGCTCAGCGGCATCCGGGCCCGGCAGCCCTTCCCAGTCACTCCGTGTATGCCGAGTGTAGGGCCACGCACTGCACACCTCCTTGGCGAGAGCTAGATTTCCTCGGCACGGCAACAGCTCCAGGGAAACTCTTCTCTCACGGGCCACTCGTCAAGGAACCCTGCCTCATTGCCCTTGTCTGAGCTGCACTTAGGGAAACCATCTGCTTCGCAGGCCTTCCAGGAACCCTTAGCCGAGGGCATCATACCTGCAGGAGAAAGTCGGCTTGCGTTTCCAATGCCACGGAAGTACAGTGCTTCCTCTTACCCTGCAGGCCTTTGGTAGAGGCTAAGGCCCGATAGAGCCTACCTAGAGGGTTCCTTGGATGAGGGAGTTGGCTACATGCAGGGCACCCTGTGAAGAAAGGAGGACTCAGGGCAGGAGCGAGGGCGTAGCTAGGGTCCTTGTGCCCTTAGAAGAAATCCCAAGGGAGTGGTCTACGTGTGCACTGGAAGTGGGGGGCCGGGGGGCAGAAACCTTGCATTCCCATTTTGAAAGCTCCATTCACGCTGCCTTGGAGCTCCCTCCCTGTATAACCCCGTTTCTGAGGGGCCTCTAGGCGCGGGAGGCAGGGCTCGGGGAAGAGAAGGAATCTTTCTCTCAGTTCTCAGGGGGCCTCCGGCGCCGTGCTGGGAGCTCATCCTGTCAGGCTGTAGGAAGGACTACAGGGAACGTCCACGAGAGGGCATGCCTCGAGGAAGCCTTTGAGTCGCCCTGCCTGGAACGGAGCACACAGCAGCAAGCTCTTGGAGGTCTTAGTCACTCTAGTGCTTTATTTGAACGGTGCTGCCCGTCTCAGGACTCCTAGGCGCTTTGGGTGTGCACCCTTTTCCTTGCTAAAACCCCCTGCCCCTGTGAGCATGCTGTGCCACACCCAGGCCTCTAGGGCTTTCAGGGAGGGGACTACTGTGTCTGCCGAAGGAAGGACTACAACCAGCGCTTTTAAAGGGGACGGCTACGATTCCTCGGCACTCCAACAGCATCAGGAACGCGTTTCTAGCCGCTCCACAGTGCCCTGGAAGTTTTCGCCATTGACCTTCTCTCAGCGGCACTGAGGAAATAGCCCGCTTAGAACGAACGCCTTCTGGCACCTCGGTTGGAAAGTCGCTCTACTCACGGAGAGAGTCAGCTTGCAGTGCAGCGGCAACTAAAGCAGAGTTCTTCAGGCAACACATCGGTCGTTTGGAAGAGGCAGACGCTTACATGCCTAAAGGGAGCCTGCCTTGGTTGTGGCCGTTTGCTCCGCTCCGAACACCCTGCGTAAACACGCTGATCCAGGGAAGGGCCCTTTGTGTACCTTGTGTTGCTCGTGCCTTGGTGAAGCCCCAGGTGACGTTTGCCGCCCGCCGGGCTGGAAGTGCGGGCCTGAAGGCACAGTTTGAAAGTTCCCTCCATCGGTCCTTGAATGACATGGAGAGACACCCTCTCTGACGGGCCTCTCGTCACGGTAGGCACGGCTCTGGGAAGGAAATGAGTGCTCTCTCGTAAAACACGGTGCGTCCAGGGCCTGCTTGGGAGCTCAGGCCGCTCTGCTCTAGACCTACCCGGAGACCGAACGTCAGCCCCTGCCTCGAGGAAAGTCGCTCTATTGCCCAGCTGAAGCGGAGGCATGCAGCACTTTCCAAGAGGCCTTGGTTGCGCTTCTGCTTTCTCTTCTTGCTAGTGCGCCGTTCTAGAGCCCAGGACACCCAGGGCCCTGGCGTTTGCACCCGAGGCCCTGCCAGACCACTGAATACCGGCAGGCTCCCCTGGCCTGCTCAGCGGCATCCGGGCCCGGCAGCCCTTCCCAGTCACTCCGTGTATGCCGAGTGTAGGGCCACGCACTGCACACCTCCTTGGCGAGAGCTAGATTTCCTCGGCACGGCAACAGCTCCAGGGAAACTCTTCTCTCACGGGCCACTCGTCAAGGAACCCTGCCTCATTGCCCTTGTCTGAGCTGCACTTAGGGAAACCATCTGCTTCGCAGGCCTTCCAGGAACCCTTAGCCGAGGGCATCATACCTGCAGGAGAAAGTCGGCTTGCGTTTCCAATGCCACGGAAGTACAGTGCTTCCTCTTACCCTGCAGGCCTTTGGTAGAGGCTAAGGCCCGATAGAGCCTACCTAGAGGGTTCCTTGGATGAGGGAGTTGGCTACATGCAGGGCACCCTGTGAAGAAAGGAGGACTCAGGGCAGGAGCGAGGGCGTAGCTAGGGTCCTTGTGCCCTTAGAAGAAATCCCAAGGGAGTGGTCTACGTGTGCACTGGAAGTGGGGGGCCGGGGGGCAGAAACCTTGCATTCCCATTTTGAAAGCTCCATTCACGCTGCCTTGGCGCTCCCTCCCTGTATAACCCCGTTTCTGAGGGGCCTCTAGGCGCGGGAGGCAGGGCTCGGGGAAGAGAAGGAATCTTTCTCTCAGTTCTCAGGGGGCCTCCGGCGCCGTGCTGGGAGCTCATCCTGTCAGGCTGTAGGAAGGACTACAGGGAACGTCCACGAGAGGGCATGCCTCGAGGAAGCCTTTGAGTCGCCCTGCCTGGAACGGAGCACACAGCAGCAAGCTCTTGGAGGTCTTAGTCACTCTAGTGCTTTATTTGAACGGTGCTGCCCGTCTCAGGACTCCTAGGCGCTTTGGGTGTGCACCCTTTTCCTTGCTAAAACCCCCTGCCCCTGTGAGCATGCTGTGCCACACCCAGGCCTCTAGGGCTTTCAGCGAGGGGACTACTGTGTCTGCCGAAGGAAGGACTACAACCAGCGCTTTTAAAGGGGACGGCTACGATTCCTCGGCACTCCAACAGCATCAGGAACGCGTTTCTAGCCGCTCCACAGTGCCCTGGAAGTTTTCGCCATTGACCTTCTCTCAGCGGCACTGAGGAAATAGCCCGCTTAGAACGAACGCCTTCTGGCACCTCGGTTGGAAAGTCGCTCTACTCACGGAGAGAGTCAGCTTGCAGTGCAGCGGCAACTAAAGCAGAGTTCTTCAGGCAACACATCGGTCGTTTGGAAGAGGCAGACGCTTACATGCCTAAAGGGAGCCTGCCTTGGTTGTGGCCGTTTGCTCCGCTCCGAACACCCTGCGTAAACACGCTGATCCAGGGAAGGGCCCTTTGTGTACCTTGTGTTGCTCGTGCCTTGGTGAAGCCCCAGGTGACGTTTGCCGCCCGCCGGGCTGGAAGTGCGGGCCTGAAGGCACAGTTTGAAAGTTCCCTCCATCGGTCCTTGAATGACATGGAGAGACACCCTCTCTGACGGGCCTCTCGTCACGGTAGGCACAGCTCTGGGAAGGAAATGAGTGCTCTCTCGTAAAACACGGTGCGTCCAGGGCCTGCTTGGGAGCTCAGGCCGCTCTGCTCTAGACCTACCCGGAGACCGAACGTCAGCCCCTGCCTCGAGGAAAGTCGCTCTATTGCCCAGCTGAAGCGGAGGCATGCAGCACTTTCCAAGAGGCCTTGGTTGCGCTTCTGCTTTCTCTTCTTGCTAGTGCGCCGTTCTAGAGCCCAGGACACCCAGGGCCCTGGCGTTTGCACCCGAGGCCCTGCCAGACCACTGAATACCGGCAGGCTCCCCTGGCCTGCTCAGCGGCATCCGGGCCCGGCAGCCCTTCCCAGTCACTCCGTGTATGCCGAGTGTAGGGCCACGCACTGCACACCTCCTTGGCGAGAGCTAGATTTCCTCGGCACGGCAACAGCTCCAGGGAAACTCTTCTCTCACGGGCCACTCGTCAAGGAACCCTGCCTCATTGCCCTTGTCTGAGCTGCACTTAGGGAAACCATCTGCTTCGCAGGCCTTCCAGGAACCCTTAGCCGAGGGCATCATACCTGCAGGAGAAAGTCGGCTTGCGTTTCCAATGCCACGGAAGTACAGTGCTTCCTCTTACCCTGCAGGCCTTTGGTAGAGGCTAAGGCCCGATAGAGCCTACCTAGAGGGTTCCTTGGATGAGGGAGTTGGCTACATGCAGGGCACCCTGTGAAGAAAGGAGGACTCAGGGCAGGAGCGAGGGCGTAGCTAGGGTCCTTGTGCCCTTAGAAGAAATCCCAAGGGAGTGGTCTACGTGTGCACTGGAAGTGGGGGGCCGGGGGGCAGAAACCTTGCATTCCCATTTTGAAAGCTCCATTCACGCTGCCTTGGCGCTCCCTCCCTGTATAACCCCGTTTCTGAGGGGCCTCTAGGCGCGGGAGGCAGGGCTCGGGGAAGAGAAGGAATCTTTCTCTCAGTTCTCAGGGGGCCTCCGGCGCCGTGCTGGGAGCTCATCCTGTCAGGCTGTAGGAAGGACTACAGGGAACGTCCACGAGAGGGCATGCCTCGAGGAAGCCTTTGAGTCGCCCTGCCTGGAACGGAGCACACAGCAGCAAGCTCTTGGAGGTCTTAGTCACTCTAGTGCTTTATTTGAACGGTGCTGCCCGTCTCAGGACTCCTAGGCGCTTTGGGTGTGCACCCTTTTCCTTGCTAAAACCCCCTGCCCCTGTGAGCATGCTGTGCCACACCCAGGCCTCTAGGGCTTTCAGCGAGGGGACTACTGTGTCTGCCGAAGGAAGGACTACAACCAGCGCTTTTAAAGGGGACGGCTACGATTCCTCGGCACTCCAACAGCATCAGGAACGCGTTTCTAGCCGCTCCACAGTGCCCTGGAAGTTTTCGCCATTGACCTTCTCTCAGCGGCACTGAGGAAATAGCCCGCTTAGAACGAACGCCTTCTGGCACCTCGGTTGGAAAGTCGCTCTACTCACGGAGAGAGTCAGCTTGCAGTGCAGCGGCAACTAAAGCAGAGTTCTTCAGGCAACACATCGGTCGTTTGGAAGAGGCAGACGCTTACATGCCTAAAGGGAGCCTGCCTTGGTTGTGGCCGTTTGCTCCGCTCCGAACACCCTGCGTAAACACGCTGATCCAGGGAAGGGCCCTTTGTGTACCTTGTGTTGCTCGTGCCTTGGTGAAGCCCCAGGTGACGTTTGCCGCCCGCCGGGCTGGAAGTGCGGGCCTGAAGGCACAGTTTGAAAGTTCCCTCCATCGGTCCTTGAATGACATGGAGAGACACCCTCTCTGACGGGCCTCTCGTCACGGTAGGCACGGCTCTGGGAAGGAAATGAGTGCTCTCTCGTAAAACACGGTGCGTCCAGGGCCTGCTTGGGAGCTCAGGCCGCTCTGCTCTAGACCTACCCGGAGACCGAACGTCAGCCCCTGCCTCGAGGAAAGTCGCTCTATTGCCCAGCTGAAGCGGAGGCATGCAGCACTTTCCAAGAGGCCTTGGTTGCGCTTCTGCTTTCTCTTCTTGCTAGTGCGCCGTTCTAGAGCCCAGGACACCCAGGGCCCTGGCGTTTGCACCCGAGGCCCTGCCAGACCACTGAATACCGGCAGGCTCCCCTGGCCTGCTCAGCGGCATCCGGGCCCGGCAGCCCTTCCCAGTCACTCCGTGTATGCCGAGTGTAGGGCCACGCACTGCACACCTCCTTGGCGAGAGCTAGATTTCCTCGGCACGGCAACAGCTCCAGGGAAACTCTTCTCTCACGGGCCACTCGTCAAGGAACCCTGCCTCATTGCCCTTGTCTGAGCTGCACTTAGGGAAACCATCTGCTTCGCAGGCCTTCCAGGAACCCTTAGCCGAGGGCATCATACCTGCAGGAGAAAGTCGGCTTGCGTTTCCAATGCCACGGAAGTACAGTGCTTCCTCTTACCCTGCAGGCCTTTGGTAGAGGCTAAGGCCCGATAGAGCCTACCTAGAGGGTTCCTTGGATGAGGGAGTTGGCTACATGCAGGGCACCCTGTGAAGAAAGGAGGACTCAGGGCAGGAGCGAGGGCGTAGCTAGGGTCCTTGTGCCCTTAGAAGAAATCCCAAGGGAGTGGTCTACGTGTGCACTGGAAGTGGGGGGCCGGGGGGCAGAAACCTTGCATTCCCATTTTGAAAGCTCCATTCACGCTGCCTTGGAGCTCCCTCCCTGTATAACCCCGTTTCTGAGGGGCCTCTAGGCGCGGGAGGCAGGGCTCGGGGAAGAGAAGGAATCTTTCTCTCAGTTCTCAGGGGGCCTCCGGCGCCGTGCTGGGAGCTCATCCTGTCAGGCTGTAGGAAGGACTACAGGGAACGTCCACGAGAGGGCATGCCTCGAGGAAGCCTTTGAGTCGCCCTGCCTGGAACGGAGCACACAGCAGCAAGCTCTTGGAGGTCTTAGTCACTCTAGTGCTTTATTTGAACGGTGCTGCCCGTCTCAGGACTCCTAGGCGCTTTGGGTGTGCACCCTTTTCCTTGCTAAAACCCCCTGCCCCTGTGAGCATGCTGTGCCACACCCAGGCCTCTAGAGCTTTCAGCGAGGGGACTACTGTGTCTGCCGAAGGAAGGACTACAACCAGCGCTTTTAAAGGGGACGGCTACGATTCCTCGGCACTCCAACAGCATCAGGAACGCGTTTCTAGCCGCTCCACAGTGCCCTGGAAGTTTTCGCCATTGACCTTCTCTCAGCGGCACTGAGGAAATAGCCCGCTTAGAACGAACGCCTTCTGGCACCTCGGTTGGAAAGTCGCTCTACTCACGGAGAGAGTCAGCTTGCAGTGCAGCGGCAACTAAAGCAGAGTTCTTCAGGCAACACATCGGTCGTTTGGAAGAGGCAGACGCTTACATGCCTAAAGGGAGCCTGCCTTGGTTGTGGCCGTTTGCTCCGCTCCGAACACCCTGCGTAAACACGCTGATCCAGGGAAGGGCCCTTTGTGTACCTTGTGTTGCTCGTGCCTTGGTGAAGCCCCAGGTGACGTTTGCCGCCCGCCGGGCTGGAAGTGCGGGCCTGAAGGCACAGTTTGAAAGTTCCCTCCATCGGTCCTTGAATGACATGGAGAGACACCCTCTCTGACGGGCCTCTCGTCACGGTAGGCACGGCTCTGGGAAGGAAATGAGTGCTCTCTCGTAAAACACGGTGCGTCCAGGGCCTGCTTGGGAGCTCAGGCCGCTCTGCTCTAGACCTACCCGGAGACCGAACGTCAGCCCCTGCCTCGAGGAAAGTCGCTCTATTGCCCAGCTGAAGCGGAGGCATGCAGCACTTTCCAAGAGGCCTTGGTTGCGCTTCTGCTTTCTCTTCTTGCTAGTGCGCCGTTCTAGAGCCCAGGACACCCAGGGCCCTGGCGTTTGCACCCGAGGCCCTGCCAGACCACTGAATACCGGCAGGCTCCCCTGGCCTGCTCAGCGGCATCCGGGCCCGGCAGCCCTTCCCAGTCACTCCGTGTATGCCGAGTGTAGGGCCACGCACTGCACACCTCCTTGGCGAGAGCTAGATTTCCTCGGCACGGCAACAGCTCCAGGGAAACTCTTCTCTCACGGGCCACTCGTCAAGGAACCCTGCCTCATTGCCCTTGTCTGAGCTGCACTTAGGGAAACCATCTGCTTCGCAGGCCTTCCAGGAACCCTTAGCCGAGGGCATCATACCTGCAGGAGAAAGTCGGCTTGCGTTTCCAATGCCACGGAAGTACAGTGCTTCCTCTTACCCTGCAGGCCTTTGGTAGAGGCTAAGGCCCGATAGAGCCTACCTAGAGGGTTCCTTGGATGAGGGAGTTGGCTACATGCAGGGCACCCTGTGAAGAAAGGAGGACTCAGGGCAGGAGCGAGGGCGTAGCTAGGGTCCTTGTGCCCTTAGAAGAAATCCCAAGGGAGTGGTCTACGTGTGCACTGGAAGTGGGGGGCCGGGGGGCAGAAACCTTGCATTCCCATTTTGAAAGCTCCATTCACGCTGCCTTGGAGCTCCCTCCCTGTATAACCCCGTTTCTGAGGGGCCTCTAGGCGCGGGAGGCAGGGCTCGGGGAAGAGAAGGAATCTTTCTCTCAGTTCTCAGGGGGCCTCCGGCGCCGTGCTGGGAGCTCATCCTGTCAGGCTGTAGGAAGGACTACAGGGAACGTCCACGAGAGGGCATGCCTCGAGGAAGCCTTTGAGTCGCCCTGCCTGGAACGGAGCACACAGCAGCAAGCTCTTGGAGGTCTTAGTCACTCTAGTGCTTTATTTGAACGGTGCTGCCCGTCTCAGGACTCCTAGGCGCTTTGGGTGTGCACCCTTTTCCTTGCTAAAACCCCCTGCCCCTGTGAGCATGCTGTGCCACACCCAGGCCTCTAGAGCTTTCAGCGAGGGGACTACTGTGTCTGCCGAAGGAAGGACTACAACCAGCGCTTTTAAAGGGGACGGCTACGATTCCTCGGCACTCCAACAGCATGAGGAACGCGTTTCTAGCCGCTCCACAGTGCCCTGGAAGTTTTCGCCATTGACCTTCTCTCAGCGGCACTGAGGAAATAGCCCGCTTAGAACGAACGCCTTCTGGCACCTCGGTTGGAAAGTCGCTCTACTCACGGAGAGAGTCAGCTTGCAGTGCAGCGGCAACTAAAGCAGAGTTCTTCAGGCAACACATCGGTCGTTTGGAAGAGGCAGACGCTTACATGCCTAAAGGGAGCCTGCCTTGGTTGTGGCCGTTTGCTCCGCTCCGAACACCCTGCGTAAACACGCTGATCCAGGGAAGGGCCCTTTGTGTACCTTGTGTTGCTCGTGCCTTGGTGAAGCCCCAGGTGACGTTTGCCGCCCGCCGGGCTGGAAGTGCGGGCCTGAAGGCACAGTTTGAAAGTTCCCTCCATCGGTCCTTGAATGACATGGAGAGACACCCTCTCTGACGGGCCTCTCGTCACGGTAGGCACGGCTCTGGGAAGGAAATGAGTGCTCTCTCGTAAAACACGGTGCGTCCAGGGCCTGCTTGGGAGCTCAGGCCGCTCTGCTCTAGAGCTACCCGGAGACCGAACGTCAGCCCCTGCCTCGAGGAAAGTCGCTCTATTGCCCAGCTGAAGCGGAGGCATGCAGCACTTTCCAAGAGGCCTTGGTTGCGCTTCTGCTTTCTCTTCTTGCTAGTGCGCCGTTCTAGAGCCCAGGACACCCAGGGCCCTGGCGTTTGCACCCGAGGCCCTGCCAGACCACTGAATACCGGCAGGCTCCCCTGGCCTGCTCAGCGGCATCCGGGCCCGGCAGCCCTTCCCAGTCACTCCGTGTATGCCGAGTGTAGGGCCACGCACTGCACACCTCCTTGGCGAGAGCTAGATTTCCTCGGCACGGCAACAGCTCCAGGGAAACTCTTCTCTCACGGGCCACTCGTCAAGGAACCCTGCCTCATTGCCCTTGTCTGAGCTGCACTTAGGGAAACCATCTGCTTCGCAGGCCTTCCAGGAACCCTTAGCCGAGGGCATCATACCTGCAGGAGAAAGTCGGCTTGCGTTTCCAATGCCACGGAAGTACAGTGCTTCCTCTTACCCTGCAGGCCTTTGGTAGAGGCTAAGGCCCGATAGAGCCTACCTAGAGGGTTCCTTGGATGAGGGAGTTGGCTACATGCAGGGCACCCTGTGAAGAAAGGAGGACTCAGGGCAGGAGCGAGGGCGTAGCTAGGGTCCTTGTGCCCTTAGAAGAAATCCCAAGGGAGTGGTCTACGTGTGCACTGGAAGTGGGGGGCCGGGGGGCAGAAACCTTGCATTCCCATTTTGAAAGCTCCATTCACGCTGCCTTGGAGCTCCCTCCCTGTATAACCCCGTTTCTGAGGGGCCTCTAGGCGCGGGAGGCAGGGCTCGGGGAAGAGAAGGAATCTTTCTCTCAGTTCTCAGGGGGCCTCCGGCGCCGTGCTGGGAGCTCATCCTGTCAGGCTGTAGGAAGGACTACAGGGAACGTCCACGAGAGGGCATGCCTCGAGGAAGCCTTTGAGTCGCCCTGCCTGGAACGGAGCACACAGCAGCAAGCTCTTGGAGGTCTTAGTCACTCTAGTGCTTTATTTGAACGGTGCTGCCCGTCTCAGGACTCCTAGGCGCTTTGGGTGTGCACCCTTTTCCTTGCTAAAACCCCCTGCCCCTGTGAGCATGCTGTGCCACACCCAGGCCTCTAGAGCTTTCAGCGAGGGGACTACTGTGTCTGCCGAAGGAAGGACTACAACCAGCGCTTTTAAAGGGGACGGCTACGATTCCTCGGCACTCCAACAGCATGAGGAACGCGTTTCTAGCCGCTCCACAGTGCCCTGGAAGTTTTCGCCATTGACCTTCTCTCAGCGGCACTGAGGAAATAGCCCGCTTAGAACGAACGCCTTCTGGCACCTCGGTTGGAAAGTCGCTCTACTCACGGAGAGAGTCAGCTTGCAGTGCAGCGGCAACTAAAGCAGAGTTCTTCAGGCAACACATCGGTCGTTTGGAAGAGGCAGACGCTTACATGCCTAAAGGGAGCCTGCCTTGGTTGTGGCCGTTTGCTCCGCTCCGAACACCCTGCGTAAACACGCTGATCCAGGGAAGGGCCCTTTGTGTACCTTGTGTTGCTCGTGCCTTGGTGAAGCCCCAGGTGACGTTTGCCGCCCGCCGGGCTGGAAGTGCGGGCCTGAAGGCACAGTTTGAAAGTTCCCTCCATCGGTCCTTGAATGACATGGAGAGACACCCTCTCTGACGGGCCTCTCGTCACGGTAGGCACGGCTCTGGGAAGGAAATGAGTGCTCTCTCGTAAAACACGGTGCGTCCAGGGCCTGCTTGGGAGCTCAGGCCGCTCTGCTCTAGAGCTACCCGGAGACCAAACGTCAGCCCCTGCCTCGAGGAAAGTCGCTCTATTGCCCAGCTGAAGCGGAGGCATGCAGCACTTTCCAAGAGGCCTTGGTTGCGCTTCTGCTTTCTCTTCTTGCTAGTGCGCCGTTCTAGAGCCCAGGACACCCAGGGCCCTGGCGTTTGCACCCGAGGCCCTGCCAGACCACTGAATACCGGCAGGCTCCCCTGGCCTGCTCAGCGGCATCCGGGCCCGGCAGCCCTTCCCAGTCACTCCGTGTATGCCGAGTGTAGGGCCACGCACTGCACACCTCCTTGGCGAGAGCTAGATTTCCTCGGCACGGCAACAGCTCCAGGGAAACTCTTCTCTCACGGGCCACTCGTCAAGGAACCCTGCCTCATTGCCCTTGTCTGAGCTGCACTTAGGGAAACCATCTGCTTCGCAGGCCTTCCAGGAACCCTTAGCCGAGGGCATCATACCTGCAGGAGAAAGTCGGCTTGCGTTTCCAATGCCACGGAAGTACAGTGCTTCCTCTTACCCTGCAGGCCTTTGGTAGAGGCTAAGGCCCGATAGAGCCTACCTAGAGGGTTCCTTGGATGAGGGAGTTGGCTACATGCAGGGCACCCTGTGAAGAAAGGAGGACTCAGGGCAGGAGCGAGGGCGTAGCTAGGGTCCTTGTGGCCTTAGAAGAAATCCCAAGGGAGTGGTCTACGTGTGCACTGGAAGTGGGGGGCCGGGGGGCAGAAACCTTGCATTCCCATTTTGAAAGCTCCATTCACGCTGCCTTGGAGCTCCCTCCCTGTATAACCCCGTTTCTGAGGGGCCTCTAGGCGCGGGAGGCAGGGCTCGGGGAAGAGAAGGAATCTTTCTCTCAGTTCTCAGGGGGCCTCCGGCGCCGTGCTGGGAGCTCATCCTGTCAGGCTGTAGGAAGGACTACAGGGAACGTCCACGAGAGGGCATGCCTCGAGGAAGCCTTTGAGTCGCCCTGCCTGGAACGGAGCACACAGCAGCAAGCTCTTGGAGGTCTTAGTCACTCTAGTGCTTTATTTGAACGGTGCTGCCCGTCTCAGGACTCCTAGGCGCTTTGGGTGTGCACCCTTTTCCTTGCTAAAACCCCCTGCCCCTGTGAGCATGCTGTGCCACACCCAGGCCTCTAGAGCTTTCAGCGAGGGGACTACTGTGTCTGCCGAAGGAAGGACTACAACCAGCGCTTTTAAAGGGGACGGCTACGGTTCCTCGGCACTCCAACAGCATGAGGAACGCGTTTCTAGCCGCTCCACAGTGCCCTGGAAGTTTTCGCCATTGACCTTCTCTCAGCGGCACTGAGGAAATAGCCCGCTTAGAACGAACGCCTTCTGGCACCTCGGTTGGAAAGTCGCTCTACTCACGGAGAGAGTCAGCTTGCAGTGCAGCGGCAACTAAAGCAGAGTTCTTCAGGCAACACATCGGTCGTTTGGAAGAGGCAGACGCTTACATGCCTAAAGGGAGCCTGCCTTGGTTGTGGCCGTTTGCTCCGCTCCGAACACCCTGCGTAAACACGCTGATCCAGGGAAGGGCCCTTTGTGTACCTTGTGTTGCTCGTGCCTTGGTGAAGCCCCAGGTGACGTTTGCCGCCCGCCGGGCTGGAAGTGCGGGCCTGAAGGCACAGTTTGAAAGTTCCCTCCATCGGTCCTTGAATGACATGGAGAGACACCCTCTCTGACGGGCCTCTCGTCACGGTAGGCACGGCTCTGGGAAGGAAATGAGTGCTCTCTCGTAAAACACGGTGCGTCCAGGGCCTGCTTGGGAGCTCAGGCCGCTCTGCTCTAGAGCTACCCGGAGACCGAACGTCAGCCCCTGCCTCGAGGAAAGTCGCTCTATTGCCCAGCTGAAGCGGAGGCATGCAGCACTTTCCAAGAGGCCTTGGTTGCGCTTCTGCTTTCTCTTCTTGCTAGTGCGCCGTTCTAGAGCCCAGGACACCCAGGGCCCTGGCGTTTGCACCCGAGGCCCTGCCAGACCACTGAATACCGGCAGGCTCCCCTGGCCTGCTCAGCGGCATCCGGGCCCGGCAGCCCTTCCCAGTCACTCCGTGTATGCCGAGTGTAGGGCCACGCACTGCACACCTCCTTGGCGAGAGCTAGATTTCCTCGGCACGGCAACAGCTCCAGGGAAACTCTTCTCTCACGGGCCACTCGTCAAGGAACCCTGCCTCATTGCCCTTGTCTGAGCTGCACTTAGGGAAACCATCTGCTTCGCAGGCCTTCCAGGAACCCTTAGCCGAGGGCATCATACCTGCAGGAGAAAGTCGGCTTGCGTTTCCAATGCCACGGAAGTACAGTGCTTCCTCTTACCCTGCAGGCCTTTGGTAGAGGCTAAGGCCCGATAGAGCCTACCTAGAGGGTTCCTTGGATGAGGGAGTTGGCTACATGCAGGGCACCCTGTGAAGAAAGGAGGACTCAGGGCAGGAGCGAGGGCGTAGCTAGGGTCCTTGTGGCCTTAGAAGAAATCCCAAGGGAGTGGTCTACGTGTGCACTGGAAGTGGGGGGCCGGGGGGCAGAAACCTTGCATTCCCATTTTGAAAGCTCCATTCACGCTGCCTTGGAGCTCCCTCCCTGTATAACCCCGTTTCTGAGGGGCCTCTAGGCGCGGGAGGCAGGGCTCGGGGAAGAGAAGGAATCTTTCTCTCAGTTCTCAGGGGGCCTCCGGCGCCGTGCTGGGAGCTCATCCTGTCAGGCTGTAGGAAGGACTACAGGGAACGTCCACGAGAGGGCATGCCTCGAGGAAGCCTTTGAGTCGCCCTGCCTGGAACGGAGCACACAGCAGCAAGCTCTTGGAGGTCTTAGTCACTCTAGTGCTTTATTTGAACGGTGCTGCCCGTCTCAGGACTCCTAGGCGCTTTGGGTGTGCACCCTTTTCCTTGCTAAAACCCCCTGCCCCTGTGAGCATGCTGTGCCACACCCAGGCCTCTAGAGCTTTCAGCGAGGGGACTACTGTGTCTGCCGAAGGAAGGACTACAACCAGCGCTTTTAAAGGGGACGGCTACGGTTCCTCGGCACTCCAACAGCATGAGGAACGCGTTTCTAGCCGCTCCACAGTGCCCTGGAAGTTTTCGCCATTGACCTTCTCTCAGCGGCACTGAGGAAATAGCCCGCTTAGAACGAACGCCTTCTGGCACCTCGGTTGGAAAGTCGCTCTACTCACGGAGAGAGTCAGCTTGCAGTGCAGCGGCAACTAAAGCAGAGTTCTTCAGGCAACACATCGGTCGTTTGGAAGAGGCAGACGCTTACATGCCTAAAGGGAGCCTGCCTTGGTTGTGGCCGTTTGCTCCGCTCCGAACACCCTGCGTAAACACGCTGATCCAGGGAAGGGCCCTTTGTGTACCTTGTGTTGCTCGTGCCTTGGTGAAGCCCCAGGTGACGTTTGCCGCCCGCCGGGCTGGAAGTGCGGGCCTGAAGGCACAGTTTGAAAGTTCCCTCCATCGGTCCTTGAATGACATGGAGAGACACCCTCTCTGACGGGCCTCTCGTCACGGTAGGCACGGCTCTGGGAAGGAAATGAGTGCTCTCTCGTAAAACACGGTGCGTCCAGGGCCTGCTTGGGAGCTCAGGCCGCTCTGCTCTAGAGCTACCCGGAGACCGAACGTCAGCCCCTGCCTCGAGGAAAGTCGCTCTATTGCCCAGCTGAAGCGGAGGCATGCAGCACTTTCCAAGAGGCCTTGGTTGCGCTTCTGCTTTCTCTTCTTGCTAGTGCGCCGTTCTAGAGCCCAGGACACCCAGGGCCCTGGCGTTTGCACCCGAGGCCCTGCCAGACCACTGAATACCGGCAGGCTCCCCTGGCCTGCTCAGCGGCATCCGGGCCCGGCAGCCCTTCCCAGTCACTCCGTGTATGCCGAGTGTAGGGCCACGCACTGCACACCTCCTTGGCGAGAGCTAGATTTCCTCGGCACGGCAACAGCTCCAGGGAAACTCTTCTCTCACGGGCCACTCGTCAAGGAACCCTGCCTCATTGCCCTTGTCTGAGCTGCACTTAGGGAAACCATCTGCTTCGCAGGCCTTCCAGGAACCCTTAGCCGAGGGCATCATACCTGCAGGAGAAAGTCGGCTTGCGTTTCCAATGCCACGGAAGTACAGTGCTTCCTCTTACCCTGCAGGCCTTTGGTAGAGGCTAAGGCCCGATAGAGCCTACCTAGAGGGTTCCTTGGATGAGGGAGTTGGCTACATGCAGGGCACCCTGTGAAGAAAGGAGGACTCAGGGCAGGAGCGAGGGCGTAGCTAGGGTCCTTGTGGCCTTAGAAGAAATCCCAAGGGAGTGGTCTACGTGTGCACTGGAAGTGGGGGGCCGGGGGGCAGAAACCTTGCATTCCCATTTTGAAAGCTCCATTCACGCTGCCTTGGAGCTCCCTCCCTGTATAACCCCGTTTCTGAGGGGCCTCTAGGCGCGGGAGGCAGGGCTCGGGGAAGAGAAGGAATCTTTCTCTCAGTTCTCAGGGGGCCTCCGGCGCCGTGCTGGGAGCTCATCCTGTCAGGCTGTAGGAAGGACTACAGGGAACGTCCACGAGAGGGCATGCCTCGAGGAAGCCTTTGAGTCGCCCTGCCTGGAACGGAGCACACAGCAGCAAGCTCTTGGAGGTCTTAGTCACTCTAGTGCTTTATTTGAACGGTGCTGCCCGTCTCAGGACTCCTAGGCGCTTTGGGTGTGCACCCTTTTCCTTGCTAAAACCCCCTGCCCCTGTGAGCATGCTGTGCCACACCCAGGCCTCTAGAGCTTTCAGCGAGGGGACTACTGTGTCTGCCGAAGGAAGGACTACAACCAGCGCTTTTAAAGGGGACGGCTACGGTTCCTCGGCACTCCAACAGCATGAGGAACGCGTTTCTAGCCGCTCCACAGTGCCCTGGAAGTTTTCGCCATTGACCTTCTCTCAGCGGCACTGAGGAAATAGCCCGCTTAGAACGAACGCCTTCTGGCACCTCGGTTGGAAAGTCGCTCTACTCACGGAGAGAGTCAGCTTGCAGTGCAGCGGCAACTAAAGCAGAGTTCTTCAGGCAACACATCGGTCGTTTGGAAGAGGCAGACGCTTACATGCCTAAAGGGAGCCTGCCTTGGTTGTGGCCGTTTGCTCCGCTCCGAACACCCTGCGTAAACACGCTGATCCAGGGAAGGGCCCTTTGTGTACCTTGTGTTGCTCGTGCCTTGGTGAAGCCCCAGGTGACGTTTGCCGCCCGCCGGGCTGGAAGTGCGGGCCTGAAGGCACAGTTTGAAAGTTCCCTCCATCGGTCCTTGAATGACATGGAGAGACACCCTCTCTGACGGGCCTCTCGTCACGGTAGGCACGGCTCTGGGAAGGAAATGAGTGCTCTCTCGTAAAACACGGTGCGTCCAGGGCCTGCTTGGGAGCTCAGGCCGCTCTGCTCTAGAGCTACCCGGAGACCGAACGTCAGCCCCTGCCTCGAGGAAAGTCGCTCTATTGCCCAGCTGAAGCGGAGGCATGCAGCACTTTCCAAGAGGCCTTGGTTGCGCTTCTGCTTTCTCTTCTTGCTAGTGCGCCGTTCTAGAGCCCAGGACACCCAGGGCCCTGGCGTTTGCACCCGAGGCCCTGCCAGACCACTGAATACCGGCAGGCTCCCCTGGCCTGCTCAGCGGCATCCGGGCCCGGCAGCCCTTCCCAGTCACTCCGTGTATGCCGAGTGTAGGGCCACGCACTGCACACCTCCTTGGCGAGAGCTAGATTTCCTCGGCACGGCAACAGCTCCAGGGAAACTCTTCTCTCACGGGCCACTCGTCAAGGAACCCTGCCTCATTGCCCTTGTCTGAGCTGCACTTAGGGAAACCATCTGCTTCGCAGGCCTTCCAGGAACCCTTAGCCGAGGGCATCATACCTGCAGGAGAAAGTCGGCTTGCGTTTCCAATGCCACGGAAGTACAGTGCTTCCTCTTACCCTGCAGGCCTTTGGTAGAGGCTAAGGCCCGATAGAGCCTACCTAGAGGGTTCCTTGGATGAGGGAGTTGGCTACATGCAGGGCACCCTGTGAAGAAAGGAGGACTCAGGGCAGGAGCGAGGGCGTAGCTAGGGTCCTTGTGGCCTTAGAAGAAATCCCAAGGGAGTGGTCTACGTGTGCACTGGAAGTGGGGGGCCGGGGGGCAGAAACCTTGCATTCCCATTTTGAAAGCTCCATTCACGCTGCCTTGGAGCTCCCTCCCTGTATAACCCCGTTTCTGAGGGGCCTCTAGGCGCGGGAGGCAGGGCTCGGGGAAGAGAAGGAATCTTTCTCTCAGTTCTCAGGGGGCCTCCGGCGCCGTGCTGGGAGCTCATCCTGTCAGGCTGTAGGAAGGACTACAGGGAACGTCCACGAGAGGGCATGCCTCGAGGAAGCCTTTGAGTCGCCCTGCCTGGAACGGAGCACACAGCAGCAAGCTCTTGGAGGTCTTAGTCACTCTAGTGCTTTATTTGAACGGTGCTGCCCGTCTCAGGACTCCTAGGCGCTTTGGGTGTGCACCCTTTTCCTTGCTAAAACCCCCTGCCCCTGTGAGCATGCTGTGCCACACCCAGGCCTCTAGAGCTTTCAGCGAGGGGACTACTGTGTCTGCCGAAGGAAGGACTACAACCAGCGCTTTTAAAGGGGACGGCTACGATTCCTCGGCACTCCAACAGCATGAGGAACGCGTTTCTAGCCGCTCCACAGTGCCCTGGAAGTTTTCGCCATTGACCTTCTCTCAGCGGCACTGAGGAAATAGCCCGCTTAGAACGAACGCCTTCTGGCACCTCGGTTGGAAAGTCGCTCTACTCACGGAGAGAGTCAGCTTGCAGTGCAGCGGCAACTAAAGCAGAGTTCTTCAGGCAACACATCGGTCGTTTGGAAGAGGCAGACGCTTACATGCCTAAAGGGAGCCTGCCTTGGTTGTGGCCGTTTGCTCCGCTCCGAACACCCTGCGTAAACACGCTGATCCAGGGAAGGGCCCTTTGTGTACCTTGTGTTGCTCGTGCCTTGGTGAAGCCCCAGGTGACGTTTGCCGCCCGCCGGGCTGGAAGTGCGGGCCTGAAGGCACAGTTTGAAAGTTCCCTCCATCGGTCCTTGAATGACATGGAGAGACACCCTCTCTGACGGGCCTCTCGTCACGGTAGGCACGGCTCTGGGAAGGAAATGAGTGCTCTCTCGTAAAACACGGTGCGTCCAGGGCCTGCTTGGGAGCTCAGGCCGCTCTGCTCTAGACCTACCCGGAGACCGAACGTCAGCCCCTGCCTCGAGGAAAGTCGCTCTATTGCCCAGCTGAAGCGGAGGCATGCAGCACTTTCCAAGAGGCCTTGGTTGCGCTTCTGCTTTCTCTTCTTGCTAGTGCGCCGTTCTAGAGCCCAGGACACCCAGGGCCCTGGCGTTTGCACCCGAGGCCCTGCCAGACCACTGAATACCGGCAGGCTCCCCTGGCCTGCTCAGCGGCATCCGGGCCCGGCAGCCCTTCCCAGTCACTCCGTGTATGCCGAGTGTAGGGCCACGCACTGCACACCTCCTTGGCGAGAGCTAGATTTCCTCGGCACGGCAACAGCTCCAGGGAAACTCTTCTCTCACGGGCCACTCGTCAAGGAACCCTGCCTCATTGCCCTTGTCTGAGCTGCACTTAGGGAAACCATCTGCTTCGCAGGCCTTCCAGGAACCCTTAGCCGAGGGCATCATACCTGCAGGAGAAAGTCGGCTTGCGTTTCCAATGCCACGGAAGTACAGTGCTTCCTCTTACCCTGCAGGCCTTTGGTAGAGGCTAAGGCCCGATAGAGCCTACCTAGAGGGTTCCTTGGATGAGGGAGTTGGCTACATGCAGGGCACCCTGTGAAGAAAGGAGGACTCAGGGCAGGAGCGAGGGCGTAGCTAGGGTCCTTGTGCCCTTAGAAGAAATCCCAAGGGAGTGGTCTACGTGTGCACTGGAAGTGGGGGGCCGGGGGGCAGAAACCTTGCATTCCCATTTTGAAAGCTCCATTCACGCTGCCTTGGAGCTCCCTCCCTGTATAACCCCGTTTCTGAGGGGCCTCTAGGCGCGGGAGGCAGGGCTCGGGGAAGAGAAGGAATCTTTCTCTCAGTTCTCAGGGGGCCTCCGGCGCCGTGCTGGGAGCTCATCCTGTCAGGCTGTAGGAAGGACTACAGGGAACGTCCACGAGAGGGCATGCCTCGAGGAAGCCTTTGAGTCGCCCTGCCTGGAACGGAGCACACAGCAGCAAGCTCTTGGAGGTCTTAGTCACTCTAGTGCTTTATTTGAACGGTGCTGCCCGTCTCAGGACTCCTAGGCGCTTTGGGTGTGCACCCTTTTCCTTGCTAAAACCCCCTGCCCCTGTGAGCATGCTGTGCCACACCCAGGCCTCTAGAGCTTTCAGCGAGGGGACTACTGTGTCTGCCGAAGGAAGGACTACAACCAGCGCTTTTAAAGGGGACGGCTACGATTCCTCGGCACTCCAACAGCATGAGGAACGCGTTTCTAGCCGCTCCACAGTGCCCTGGAAGTTTTCGCCATTGACCTTCTCTCAGCGGCACTGAGGAAATAGCCCGCTTAGAACGAACGCCTTCTGGCACCTCGGTTGGAAAGTCGCTCTACTCACGGAGAGAGTCAGCTTGCAGTGCAGCGGCAACTAAAGCAGAGTTCTTCAGGCAACACATCGGTCGTTTGGAAGAGGCAGACGCTTACATGCCTAAAGGGAGCCTGCCTTGGTTGTGGCCGTTTGCTCCGCTCCGAACACCCTGCGTAAACACGCTGATCCAGGGAAGGGCCCTTTGTGTACCTTGTGTTGCTCGTGCCTTGGTGAAGCCCCAGGTGACGTTTGCCGCCCGCCGGGCTGGAAGTGCGGGCCTGAAGGCACAGTTTGAAAGTTCCCTCCATCGGTCCTTGAATGACATGGAGAGACACCCTCTCTGACGGGCCTCTCGTCACGGTAGGCACGGCTCTGGGAAGGAAATGAGTGCTCTCTCGTAAAACACGGTGCGTCCAGGGCCTGCTTGGGAGCTCAGGCCGCTCTGCTCTAGACCTACCCGGAGACCGAACGTCAGCCCCTGCCTCGAGGAAAGTCGCTCTATTGCCCAGCTGAAGCGGAGGCATGCAGCACTTTCCAAGAGGCCTTGGTTGCGCTTCTGCTTTCTCTTCTTGCTAGTGCGCCGTTCTAGAGCCCAGGACACCCAGGGCCCTGGCGTTTGCACCCGAGGCCCTGCCAGACCACTGAATACCGGCAGGCTCCCCTGGCCTGCTCAGCGGCATCCGGGCCCGGCAGCCCTTCCCAGTCACTCCGTGTATGCCGAGTGTAGGGCCACGCACTGCACACCTCCTTGGCGAGAGCTAGATTTCCTCGGCACGGCAACAGCTCCAGGGAAACTCTTCTCTCACGGGCCACTCGTCAAGGAACCCTGCCTCATTGCCCTTGTCTGAGCTGCACTTAGGGAAACCATCTGCTTCGCAGGCCTTCCAGGAACCCTTAGCCGAGGGCATCATACCTGCAGGAGAAAGTCGGCTTGCGTTTCCAATGCCACGGAAGTACAGTGCTTCCTCTTACCCTGCAGGCCTTTGGTAGAGGCTAAGGCCCGATAGAGCCTACCTAGAGGGTTCCTTGGATGAGGGAGTTGGCTACATGCAGGGCACCCTGTGAAGAAAGGAGGACTCAGGGCAGGAGCGAGGGCGTAGCTAGGGTCCTTGTGGCCTTAGAAGAAATCCCAAGGGAGTGGTCTACGTGTGCACTGGAAGTGGGGGGCCGGGGGGCAGAAACCTTGCATTCCCATTTTGAAAGCTCCATTCACGCTGCCTTGGAGCTCCCTCCCTGTATAACCCCGTTTCTGAGGGGCCTCTAGGCGCGGGAGGCAGGGCTCGGGGAAGAGAAGGAATCTTTCTCTCAGTTCTCAGGGGGCCTCCGGCGCCGTGCTGGGAGCTCATCCTGTCAGGCTGTAGGAAGGACTACAGGGAACGTCCACGAGAGGGCATGCCTCGAGGAAGCCTTTGAGTCGCCCTGCCTGGAACGGAGCACACAGCAGCAAGCTCTTGGAGGTCTTAGTCACTCTAGTGCTTTATTTGAACGGTGCTGCCCGTCTCAGGACTCCTAGGCGCTTTGGGTGTGCACCCTTTTCCTTGCTAAAACCCCCTGCCCCTGTGAGCATGCTGTGCCACACCCAGGCCTCTAGAGCTTTCAGCGAGGGGACTACTGTGTCTGCCGAAGGAAGGACTACAACCAGCGCTTTTAAAGGGGACGGCTACGATTCCTCGGCACTCCAACAGCATGAGGAACGCGTTTCTAGCCGCTCCACAGTGCCCTGGAAGTTTTCGCCATTGACCTTCTCTCAGCGGCACTGAGGAAATAGCCCGCTTAGAACGAACGCCTTCTGGCACCTCGGTTGGAAAGTCGCTCTACTCACGGAGAGAGTCAGCTTGCAGTGCAGCGGCAACTAAAGCAGAGTTCTTCAGGCAACACATCGGTCGTTTGGAAGAGGCAGACGCTTACATGCCTAAAGGGAGCCTGCCTTGGTTGTGGCCGTTTGCTCCGCTCCGAACACCCTGCGTAAACACGCTGATCCAGGGAAGGGCCCTTTGTGTACCTTGTGTTGCTCGTGCCTTGGTGAAGCCCCAGGTGACGTTTGCCGCCCGCCGGGCTGGAAGTGCGGGCCTGAAGGCACAGTTTGAAAGTTCCCTCCATCGGTCCTTGAATGACATGGAGAGACACCCTCTCTGACGGGCCTCTCGTCACGGTAGGCACGGCTCTGGGAAGGAAATGAGTGCTCTCTCGTAAAACACGGTGCGTCCAGGGCCTGCTTGGGAGCTCAGGCCGCTCTGCTCTAGACCTACCCGGAGACCGAACGTCAGCCCCTGCCTCGAGGAAAGTCGCTCTATTGCCCAGCTGAAGCGGAGGCATGCAGCACTTTCCAAGAGGCCTTGGTTGCGCTTCTGCTTTCTCTTCTTGCTAGTGCGCCGTTCTAGAGCCCAGGACACCCAGGGCCCTGGCGTTTGCACCCGAGGCCCTGCCAGACCACTGAATACCGGCAGGCTCCCCTGGCCTGCTCAGCGGCATCCGGGCCCGGCAGCCCTTCCCAGTCACTCCGTGTATGCCGAGTGTAGGGCCACGCACTGCACACCTCCTTGGCGAGAGCTAGATTTCCTCGGCACGGCAACAGCTCCAGGGAAACTCTTCTCTCACGGGCCACTCGTCAAGGAACCCTGCCTCATTGCCCTTGTCTGAGCTGCACTTAGGGAAACCATCTGCTTCGCAGGCCTTCCAGGAACCCTTAGCCGAGGGCATCATACCTGCAGGAGAAAGTCGGCTTGCGTTTCCAATGCCACGGAAGTACAGTGCTTCCTCTTACCCTGCAGGCCTTTGGTAGAGGCTAAGGCCCGATAGAGCCTACCTAGAGGGTTCCTTGGATGAGGGAGTTGGCTACATGCAGGGCACCCTGTGAAGAAAGGAGGACTCAGGGCAGGAGCGAGGGCGTAGCTAGGGTCCTTGTGGCCTTAGAAGAAATCCCAAGGGAGTGGTCTACGTGTGCACTGGAAGTGGGGGGCCGGGGGGCAGAAACCTTGCATTCCCATTTTGAAAGCTCCATTCACGCTGCCTTGGAGCTCCCTCCCTGTATAACCCCGTTTCTGAGGGGCCTCTAGGCGCGGGAGGCAGGGCTCGGGGAAGAGAAGGAATCTTTCTCTCAGTTCTCAGGGGGCCTCCGGCGCCGTGCTGGGAGCTCATCCTGTCAGGCTGTAGGAAGGACTACAGGGAACGTCCACGAGAGGGCATGCCTCGAGGAAGCCTTTGAGTCGCCCTGCCTGGAACGGAGCACACAGCAGCAAGCTCTTGGAGGTCTTAGTCACTCTAGTGCTTTATTTGAACGGTGCTGCCCGTCTCAGGACTCCTAGGCGCTTTGGGTGTGCACCCTTTTCCTTGCTAAAACCCCCTGCCCCTGTGAGCATGCTGTGCCACACCCAGGCCTCTAGAGCTTTCAGCGAGGGGACTACTGTGTCTGCCGAAGGAAGGACTACAACCAGCGCTTTTAAAGGGGACGGCTACGATTCCTCGGCACTCCAACAGCATGAGGAACGCGTTTCTAGCCGCTCCACAGTGCCCTGGAAGTTTTCGCCATTGACCTTCTCTCAGCGGCACTGAGGAAATAGCCCGCTTAGAACGAACGCCTTCTGGCACCTCGGTTGGAAAGTCGCTCTACTCACGGAGAGAGTCAGCTTGCAGTGCAGCGGCAACTAAAGCAGAGTTCTTCAGGCAACACATCGGTCGTTTGGAAGAGGCAGACGCTTACATGCCTAAAGGGAGCCTGCCTTGGTTGTGGCCGTTTGCTCCGCTCCGAACACCCTGCGTAAACACGCTGATCCAGGGAAGGGCCCTTTGTGTACCTTGTGTTGCTCGTGCCTTGGTGAAGCCCCAGGTGACGTTTGCCGCCCGCCGGGCTGGAAGTGCGGGCCTGAAGGCACAGTTTGAAAGTTCCCTCCATCGGTCCTTGAATGACATGGAGAGACACCCTCTCTGACGGGCCTCTCGTCACGGTAGGCACGGCTCTGGGAAGGAAATGAGTGCTCTCTCGTAAAACACGGTGCGTCCAGGGCCTGCTTGGGAGCTCAGGCCGCTCTGCTCTAGAGCTACCCGGAGACCGAACGTCAGCCCCTGCCTCGAGGAAAGTCGCTCTATTGCCCAGCTGAAGCGGAGGCATGCAGCACTTTCCAAGAGGCCTTGGTTGCGCTTCTGCTTTCTCTTCTTGCTAGTGCGCCGTTCTAGAGCCCAGGACACCCAGGGCCCTGGCGTTTGCACCCGAGGCCCTGCCAGACCACTGAATACCGGCAGGCTCCCCTGGCCTGCTCAGCGGCATCCGGGCCCGGCAGCCCTTCCCAGTCACTCCGTGTATGCCGAGTGTAGGGCCACGCACTGCACACCTCCTTGGCGAGAGCTAGATTTCCTCGGCACGGCAACAGCTCCAGGGAAACTCTTCTCTCACGGGCCACTCGTCAAGGAACCCTGCCTCATTGCCCTTGTCTGAGCTGCACTTAGGGAAACCATCTGCTTCGCAGGCCTTCCAGGAACCCTTAGCCGAGGGCATCATACCTGCAGGAGAAAGTCGGCTTGCGTTTCCAATGCCACGGAAGTACAGTGCTTCCTCTTACCCTGCAGGCCTTTGGTAGAGGCTAAGGCCCGATAGAGCCTACCTAGAGGGTTCCTTGGATGAGGGAGTTGGCTACATGCAGGGCACCCTGTGAAGAAAGGAGGACTCAGGGCAGGAGCGAGGGCGTAGCTAGGGTCCTTGTGCCCTTAGAAGAAATCCCAAGGGAGTGGTCTACGTGTGCACTGGAAGTGGGGGGCCGGGGGGCAGAAACCTTGCATTCCCATTTTGAAAGCTCCATTCACGCTGCCTTGGAGCTCCCTCCCTGTATAACCCCGTTTCTGAGGGGCCTCTAGGCGCGGGAGGCAGGGCTCGGGGAAGAGAAGGAATCTTTCTCTCAGTTCTCAGGGGGCCTCCGGCGCCGTGCTGGGAGCTCATCCTGTCAGGCTGTAGGAAGGACTACAGGGAACGTCCACGAGAGGGCATGCCTCGAGGAAGCCTTTGAGTCGCCCTGCCTGGAACGGAGCACACAGCAGCAAGCTCTTGGAGGTCTTAGTCACTCTAGTGCTTTATTTGAACGGTGCTGCCCGTCTCAGGACTCCTAGGCGCTTTGGGTGTGCACCCTTTTCCTTGCTAAAACCCCCTGCCCCTGTGAGCATGCTGTGCCACACCCAGGCCTCTAGAGCTTTCAGCGAGGGGACTACTGTGTCTGCCGAAGGAAGGACTACAACCAGCGCTTTTAAAGGGGACGGCTACGATTCCTCGGCACTCCAACAGCATCAGGAACGCGTTTCTAGCCGCTCCACAGTGCCCTGGAAGTTTTCGCCATTGACCTTCTCTCAGCGGCACTGAGGAAATAGCCCGCTTAGAACGAACGCCTTCTGGCACCTCGGTTGGAAAGTCGCTCTACTCACGGAGAGAGTCAGCTTGCAGTGCAGCGGCAACTAAAGCAGAGTTCTTCAGGCAACACATCGGTCGTTTGGAAGAGGCAGACGCTTACATGCCTAAAGGGAGCCTGCCTTGGTTGTGGCCGTTTGCTCCGCTCCGAACACCCTGCGTAAACACGCTGATCCAGGGAAGGGCCCTTTGTGTACCTTGTGTTGCTCGTGCCTTGGTGAAGCCCCAGGTGACGTTTGCCGCCCGCCGGGCTGGAAGTGCGGGCCTGAAGGCACAGTTTGAAAGTTCCCTCCATCGGTCCTTGAATGACATGGAGAGACACCCTCTCTGACGGGCCTCTCGTCACGGTAGGCACGGCTCTGGGAAGGAAATGAGTGCTCTCTCGTAAAACACGGTGCGTCCAGGGCCTGCTTGGGAGCTCAGGCCGCTCTGCTCTAGAGCTACCCGGAGACCGAACGTCAGCCCCTGCCTCGAGGAAAGTCGCTCTATTGCCCAGCTGAAGCGGAGGCATGCAGCACTTTCCAAGAGGCCTTGGTTGCGCTTCTGCTTTCTCTTCTTGCTAGTGCGCCGTTCTAGAGCCCAGGACACCCAGGGCCCTGGCGTTTGCACCCGAGGCCCTGCCAGACCACTGAATACCGGCAGGCTCCCCTGGCCTGCTCAGCGGCATCCGGGCCCGGCAGCCCTTCCCAGTCACTCCGTGTATGCCGAGTGTAGGGCCACGCACTGCACACCTCCTTGGCGAGAGCTAGATTTCCTCGGCACGGCAACAGCTCCAGGGAAACTCTTCTCTCACGGGCCACTCGTCAAGGAACCCTGCCTCATTGCCCTTGTCTGAGCTGCACTTAGGGAAACCATCTGCTTCGCAGGCCTTCCAGGAACCCTTAGCCGAGGGCATCATACCTGCAGGAGAAAGTCGGCTTGCGTTTCCAATGCCACGGAAGTACAGTGCTTCCTCTTACCCTGCAGGCCTTTGGTAGAGGCTAAGGCCCGATAGAGCCTACCTAGAGGGTTCCTTGGATGAGGGAGTTGGCTACATGCAGGGCACCCTGTGAAGAAAGGAGGACTCAGGGCAGGAGCGAGGGCGTAGCTAGGGTCCTTGTGGCCTTAGAAGAAATCCCAAGGGAGTGGTCTACGTGTGCACTGGAAGTGGGGGGCCGGGGGGCAGAAACCTTGCATTCCCATTTTGAAAGCTCCATTCACGCTGCCTTGGAGCTCCCTCCCTGTATAACCCCGTTTCTGAGGGGCCTCTAGGCGCGGGAGGCAGGGCTCGGGGAAGAGAAGGAATCTTTCTCTCAGTTCTCAGGGGGCCTCCGGCGCCGTGCTGGGAGCTCATCCTGTCAGGCTGTAGGAAGGACTACAGGGAACGTCCACGAGAGGGCATGCCTCGAGGAAGCCTTTGAGTCGCCCTGCCTGGAACGGAGCACACAGCAGCAAGCTCTTGGAGGTCTTAGTCACTCTAGTGCTTTATTTGAACGGTGCTGCCCGTCTCAGGACTCCTAGGCGCTTTGGGTGTGCACCCTTTTCCTTGCTAAAACCCCCTGCCCCTGTGAGCATGCTGTGCCACACCCAGGCCTCTAGAGCTTTCAGCGAGGGGACTACTGTGTCTGCCGAAGGAAGGACTACAACCAGCGCTTTTAAAGGGGACGGCTACGATTCCTCGGCACTCCAACAGCATCAGGAACGCGTTTCTAGCCGCTCCACAGTGCCCTGGAAGTTTTCGCCATTGACCTTCTCTCAGCGGCACTGAGGAAATAGCCCGCTTAGAACGAACGCCTTCTGGCACCTCGGTTGGAAAGTCGCTCTACTCACGGAGAGAGTCAGCTTGCAGTGCAGCGGCAACTAAAGCAGAGTTCTTCAGGCAACACATCGGTCGTTTGGAAGAGGCAGACGCTTACATGCCTAAAGGGAGCCTGCCTTGGTTGTGGCCGTTTGCTCCGCTCCGAACACCCTGCGTAAACACGCTGATCCAGGGAAGGGCCCTTTGTGTACCTTGTGTTGCTCGTGCCTTGGTGAAGCCCCAGGTGACGTTTGCCGCCCGCCGGGCTGGAAGTGCGGGCCTGAAGGCACAGTTTGAAAGTTCCCTCCATCGGTCCTTGAATGACATGGAGAGACACCCTCTCTGACGGGCCTCTCGTCACGGTAGGCACGGCTCTGGGAAGGAAATGAGTGCTCTCTCGTAAAACACGGTGCGTCCAGGGCCTGCTTGGGAGCTCAGGCCGCTCTGCTCTAGACCTACCCGGAGACCGAACGTCAGCCCCTGCCTCGAGGAAAGTCGCTCTATTGCCCAGCTGAAGCGGAGGCATGCAGCACTTTCCAAGAGGCCTTGGTTGCGCTTCTGCTTTCTCTTCTTGCTAGTGCGCCGTTCTAGAGCCCAGGACACCCAGGGCCCTGGCGTTTGCACCCGAGGCCCTGCCAGACCACTGAATACCGGCAGGCTCCCCTGGCCTGCTCAGCGGCATCCGGGCCCGGCAGCCCTTCCCAGTCACTCCGTGTATGCCGAGTGTAGGGCCACGCACTGCACACCTCCTTGGCGAGAGCTAGATTTCCTCGGCACGGCAACAGCTCCAGGGAAACTCTTCTCTCACGGGCCACTCGTCAAGGAACCCTGCCTCATTGCCCTTGTCTGAGCTGCACTTAGGGAAACCATCTGCTTCGCAGGCCTTCCAGGAACCCTTAGCCGAGGGCATCATACCTGCAGGAGAAAGTCGGCTTGCGTTTCCAATGCCACGGAAGTACAGTGCTTCCTCTTACCCTGCAGGCCTTTGGTAGAGGCTAAGGCCCGATAGAGCCTACCTAGAGGGTTCCTTGGATGAGGGAGTTGGCTACATGCAGGGCACCCTGTGAAGAAAGGAGGACTCAGGGCAGGAGCGAGGGCGTAGCTAGGGTCCTTGTGCCCTTAGAAGAAATCCCAAGGGAGTGGTCTACGTGTGCACTGGAAGTGGGGGGCCGGGGGGCAGAAACCTTGCATTCCCATTTTGAAAGCTCCATTCACGCTGCCTTGGAGCTCCCTCCCTGTATAACCCCGTTTCTGAGGGGCCTCTAGGCGCGGGAGGCAGGGCTCGGGGAAGAGAAGGAATCTTTCTCTCAGTTCTCAGGGGGCCTCCGGCGCCGTGCTGGGAGCTCATCCTGTCAGGCTGTAGGAAGGACTACAGGGAACGTCCACGAGAGGGCATGCCTCGAGGAAGCCTTTGAGTCGCCCTGCCTGGAACGGAGCACACAGCAGCAAGCTCTTGGAGGTCTTAGTCACTCTAGTGCTTTATTTGAACGGTGCTGCCCGTCTCAGGACTCCTAGGCGCTTTGGGTGTGCACCCTTTTCCTTGCTAAAACCCCCTGCCCCTGTGAGCATGCTGTGCCACACCCAGGCCTCTAGAGCTTTCAGCGAGGGGACTACTGTGTCTGCCGAAGGAAGGACTACAACCAGCGCTTTTAAAGGGGACGGCTACGATTCCTCGGCACTCCAACAGCATCAGGAACGCGTTTCTAGCCGCTCCACAGTGCCCTGGAAGTTTTCGCCATTGACCTTCTCTCAGCGGCACTGAGGAAATAGCCCGCTTAGAACGAACGCCTTCTGGCACCTCGGTTGGAAAGTCGCTCTACTCACGGAGAGAGTCAGCTTGCAGTGCAGCGGCAACTAAAGCAGAGTTCTTCAGGCAACACATCGGTCGTTTGGAAGAGGCAGACGCTTACATGCCTAAAGGGAGCCTGCCTTGGTTGTGGCCGTTTGCTCCGCTCCGAACACCCTGCGTAAACACGCTGATCCAGGGAAGGGCCCTTTGTGTACCTTGTGTTGCTCGTGCCTTGGTGAAGCCCCAGGTGACGTTTGCCGCCCGCCGGGCTGGAAGTGCGGGCCTGAAGGCACAGTTTGAAAGTTCCCTCCATCGGTCCTTGAATGACATGGAGAGACACCCTCTCTGACGGGCCTCTCGTCACGGTAGGCACGGCTCTGGGAAGGAAATGAGTGCTCTCTCGTAAAACACGGTGCGTCCAGGGCCTGCTTGGGAGCTCAGGCCGCTCTGCTCTAGACCTACCCGGAGACCGAACGTCAGCCCCTGCCTCGAGGAAAGTCGCTCTATTGCCCAGCTGAAGCGGAGGCATGCAGCACTTTCCAAGAGGCCTTGGTTGCGCTTCTGCTTTCTCTTCTTGCTAGTGCGCCGTTCTAGAGCCCAGGACACCCAGGGCCCTGGCGTTTGCACCCGAGGCCCTGCCAGACCACTGAATACCGGCAGGCTCCCCTGGCCTGCTCAGCGGCATCCGGGCCCGGCAGCCCTTCCCAGTCACTCCGTGTATGCCGAGTGTAGGGCCACGCACTGCACACCTCCTTGGCGAGAGCTAGATTTCCTCGGCACGGCAACAGCTCCAGGGAAACTCTTCTCTCACGGGCCACTCGTCAAGGAACCCTGCCTCATTGCCCTTGTCTGAGCTGCACTTAGGGAAACCATCTGCTTCGCAGGCCTTCCAGGAACCCTTAGCCGAGGGCATCATACCTGCAGGAGAAAGTCGGCTTGCGTTTCCAATGCCACGGAAGTACAGTGCTTCCTCTTACCCTGCAGGCCTTTGGTAGAGGCTAAGGCCCGATAGAGCCTACCTAGAGGGTTCCTTGGATGAGGGAGTTGGCTACATGCAGGGCACCCTGTGAAGAAAGGAGGACTCAGGGCAGGAGCGAGGGCGTAGCTAGGGTCCTTGTGCCCTTAGAAGAAATCCCAAGGGAGTGGTCTACGTGTGCACTGGAAGTGGGGGGCCGGGGGGCAGAAACCTTGCATTCCCATTTTGAAAGCTCCATTCACGCTGCCTTGGAGCTCCCTCCCTGTATAACCCCGTTTCTGAGGGGCCTCTAGGCGCGGGAGGCAGGGCTCGGGGAAGAGAAGGAATCTTTCTCTCAGTTCTCAGGGGGCCTCCGGCGCCGTGCTGGGAGCTCATCCTGTCAGGCTGTAGGAAGGACTACAGGGAACGTCCACGAGAGGGCATGCCTCGAGGAAGCCTTTGAGTCGCCCTGCCTGGAACGGAGCACACAGCAGCAAGCTCTTGGAGGTCTTAGTCACTCTAGTGCTTTATTTGAACGGTGCTGCCCGTCTCAGGACTCCTAGGCGCTTTGGGTGTGCACCCTTTTCCTTGCTAAAACCCCCTGCCCCTGTGAGCATGCTGTGCCACACCCAGGCCTCTAGAGCTTTCAGCGAGGGGACTACTGTGTCTGCCGAAGGAAGGACTACAACCAGCGCTTTTAAAGGGGACGGCTACGATTCCTCGGCACTCCAACAGCATCAGGAACGCGTTTCTAGCCGCTCCACAGTGCCCTGGAAGTTTTCGCCATTGACCTTCTCTCAGCGGCACTGAGGAAATAGCCCGCTTAGAACGAACGCCTTCTGGCACCTCGGTTGGAAAGTCGCTCTACTCACGGAGAGAGTCAGCTTGCAGTGCAGCGGCAACTAAAGCAGAGTTCTTCAGGCAACACATCGGTCGTTTGGAAGAGGCAGACGCTTACATGCCTAAAGGGAGCCTGCCTTGGTTGTGGCCGTTTGCTCCGCTCCGAACACCCTGCGTAAACACGCTGATCCAGGGAAGGGCCCTTTGTGTACCTTGTGTTGCTCGTGCCTTGGTGAAGCCCCAGGTGACGTTTGCCGCCCGCCGGGCTGGAAGTGCGGGCCTGAAGGCACAGTTTGAAAGTTCCCTCCATCGGTCCTTGAATGACATGGAGAGACACCCTCTCTGACGGGCCTCTCGTCACGGTAGGCACGGCTCTGGGAAGGAAATGAGTGCTCTCTCGTAAAACACGGTGCGTCCAGGGCCTGCTTGGGAGCTCAGGCCGCTCTGCTCTAGACCTACCCGGAGACCGAACGTCAGCCCCTGCCTCGAGGAAAGTCGCTCTATTGCCCAGCTGAAGCGGAGGCATGCAGCACTTTCCAAGAGGCCTTGGTTGCGCTTCTGCTTTCTCTTCTTGCTAGTGCGCCGTTCTAGAGCCCAGGACACCCAGGGCCCTGGCGTTTGCACCCGAGGCCCTGCCAGACCACTGAATACCGGCAGGCTCCCCTGGCCTGCTCAGCGGCATCCGGGCCCGGCAGCCCTTCCCAGTCACTCCGTGTATGCCGAGTGTAGGGCCACGCACTGCACACCTCCTTGGCGAGAGCTAGATTTCCTCGGCACGGCAACAGCTCCAGGGAAACTCTTCTCTCACGGGCCACTCGTCAAGGAACCCTGCCTCATTGCCCTTGTCTGAGCTGCACTTAGGGAAACCATCTGCTTCGCAGGCCTTCCAGGAACCCTTAGCCGAGGGCATCATACCTGCAGGAGAAAGTCGGCTTGCGTTTCCAATGCCACGGAAGTACAGTGCTTCCTCTTACCCTGCAGGCCTTTGGTAGAGGCTAAGGCCCGATAGAGCCTACCTAGAGGGTTCCTTGGATGAGGGAGTTGGCTACATGCAGGGCACCCTGTGAAGAAAGGAGGACTCAGGGCAGGAGCGAGGGCGTAGCTAGGGTCCTTGTGCCCTTAGAAGAAATCCCAAGGGAGTGGTCTACGTGTGCACTGGAAGTGGGGGGCCGGGGGGCAGAAACCTTGCATTCCCATTTTGAAAGCTCCATTCACGCTGCCTTGGAGCTCCCTCCCTGTATAACCCCGTTTCTGAGGGGCCTCTAGGCGCGGGAGGCAGGGCTCGGGGAAGAGAAGGAATCTTTCTCTCAGTTCTCAGGGGGCCTCCGGCGCCGTGCTGGGAGCTCATCCTGTCAGGCTGTAGGAAGGACTACAGGGAACGTCCACGAGAGGGCATGCCTCGAGGAAGCCTTTGAGTCGCCCTGCCTGGAACGGAGCACACAGCAGCAAGCTCTTGGAGGTCTTAGTCACTCTAGTGCTTTATTTGAACGGTGCTGCCCGTCTCAGGACTCCTAGGCGCTTTGGGTGTGCACCCTTTTCCTTGCTAAAACCCCCTGCCCCTGTGAGCATGCTGTGCCACACCCAGGCCTCTAGAGCTTTCAGCGAGGGGACTACTGTGTCTGCCGAAGGAAGGACTACAACCAGCGCTTTTAAAGGGGACGGCTACGATTCCTCGGCACTCCAACAGCATCAGGAACGCGTTTCTAGCCGCTCCACAGTGCCCTGGAAGTTTTCGCCATTGACCTTCTCTCAGCGGCACTGAGGAAATAGCCCGCTTAGAACGAACGCCTTCTGGCACCTCGGTTGGAAAGTCGCTCTACTCACGGAGAGAGTCAGCTTGCAGTGCAGCGGCAACTAAAGCAGAGTTCTTCAGGCAACACATCGGTCGTTTGGAAGAGGCAGACGCTTACATGCCTAAAGGGAGCCTGCCTTGGTTGTGGCCGTTTGCTCCGCTCCGAACACCCTGCGTAAACACGCTGATCCAGGGAAGGGCCCTTTGTGTACCTTGTGTTGCTCGTGCCTTGGTGAAGCCCCAGGTGACGTTTGCCGCCCGCCGGGCTGGAAGTGCGGGCCTGAAGGCACAGTTTGAAAGTTCCCTCCATCGGTCCTTGAATGACATGGAGAGACACCCTCTCTGACGGGCCTCTCGTCACGGTAGGCACGGCTCTGGGAAGGAAATGAGTGCTCTCTCGTAAAACACGGTGCGTCCAGGGCCTGCTTGGGAGCTCAGGCCGCTCTGCTCTAGACCTACCCGGAGACCGAACGTCAGCCCCTGCCTCGAGGAAAGTCGCTCTATTGCCCAGCTGAAGCGGAGGCATGCAGCACTTTCCAAGAGGCCTTGGTTGCGCTTCTGCTTTCTCTTCTTGCTAGTGCGCCGTTCTAGAGCCCAGGACACCCAGGGCCCTGGCGTTTGCACCCGAGGCCCTGCCAGACCACTGAATACCGGCAGGCTCCCCTGGCCTGCTCAGCGGCATCCGGGCCCGGCAGCCCTTCCCAGTCACTCCGTGTATGCCGAGTGTAGGGCCACGCACTGCACACCTCCTTGGCGAGAGCTAGATTTCCTCGGCACGGCAACAGCTCCAGGGAAACTCTTCTCTCACGGGCCACTCGTCAAGGAACCCTGCCTCATTGCCCTTGTCTGAGCTGCACTTAGGGAAACCATCTGCTTCGCAGGCCTTCCAGGAACCCTTAGCCGAGGGCATCATACCTGCAGGAGAAAGTCGGCTTGCGTTTCCAATGCCACGGAAGTACAGTGCTTCCTCTTACCCTGCAGGCCTTTGGTAGAGGCTAAGGCCCGATAGAGCCTACCTAGAGGGTTCCTTGGATGAGGGAGTTGGCTACATGCAGGGCACCCTGTGAAGAAAGGAGGACTCAGGGCAGGAGCGAGTGCGTAGCTAGGGTCCTTGTGGCCTTAGAAGAAATCCCAAGGGAGTGGTCTACGTGTGCACTGGAAGTGGGGGGCCGGGGGGCAGAAACCTTGCATTCCCATTTTGAAAGCTCCATTCACGCTGCCTTGGAGCTCCCTCCCTGTATAACCCCGTTTCTGAGGGGCCTCTAGGCGCGGGAGGCAGGGCTCGGGGAAGAGAAGGAATCTTTCTCTCAGTTCTCAGGGGGCCTCCGGCGCCGTGCTGGGAGCTCATCCTGTCAGGCTGTAGGAAGGACTACAGGGAACGTCCACGAGAGGGCATGCCTCGAGGAAGCCTTTGAGTCGCCCTGCCTGGAACGGAGCACACAGCAGCAAGCTCTTGGAGGTCTTAGTCACTCTAGTGCTTTATTTGAACGGTGCTGCCCGTCTCAGGACTCCTAGGCGCTTTGGGTGTGCACCCTTTTCCTTGCTAAAACCCCCTGCCCCTGTGAGCATGCTGTGCCACACCCAGGCCTCTAGAGCTTTCAGCGAGGGGACTACTGTGTCTGCCGAAGGAAGGACTACAACCAGCGCTTTTAAAGGGGACGGCTACGATTCCTCGGCACTCCAACAGCATGAGGAACGCGTTTCTAGCCGCTCCACAGTGCCCTGGAAGTTTTCGCCATTGACCTTCTCTCAGCGGCACTGAGGAAATAGCCCGCTTAGAACGAACGCCTTCTGGCACCTCGGTTGGAAAGTCGCTCTACTCACGGAGAGAGTCAGCTTGCAGTGCAGCGGCAACTAAAGCAGAGTTCTTCAGGCAACACATCGGTCGTTTGGAAGAGGCAGACGCTTACATGCCTAAAGGGAGCCTGCCTTGGTTGTGGCCGTTTGCTCCGCTCCGAACACCCTGCGTAAACACGCTGATCCAGGGAAGGGCCCTTTGTGTACCTTGTGTTGCTCGTGCCTTGGTGAAGCCCCAGGTGACGTTTGCCGCCCGCCGGGCTGGAAGTGCGGGCCTGAAGGCACAGTTTGAAAGTTCCCTCCATCGGTCCTTGAATGACATGGAGAGACACCCTCTCTGACGGGCCTCTCGTCACGGTAGGCACGGCTCTGGGAAGGAAATGAGTGCTCTCTCGTAAAACACGGTGCGTCCAGGGCCTGCTTGGGAGCTCAGGCCGCTCTGCTCTAGAGCTACCCGGAGACCGAACGTCAGCCCCTGCCTCGAGGAAAGTCGCTCTATTGCCCAGCTGAAGCGGAGGCATGCAGCACTTTCCAAGAGGCCTTGGTTGCGCTTCTGCTTTCTCTTCTTGCTAGTGCGCCGTTCTAGAGCCCAGGACACCCAGGGCCCTGGCGTTTGCACCCGAGGCCCTGCCAGACCACTGAATACCGGCAGGCTCCCCTGGCCTGCTCAGCGGCATCCGGGCCCGGCAGCCCTTCCCAGTCACTCCGTGTATGCCGAGTGTAGGGCCACGCACTGCACACCTCCTTGGCGAGAGCTAGATTTCCTCGGCACGGCAACAGCTCCAGGGAAACTCTTCTCTCACGGGCCACTCGTCAAGGAACCCTGCCTCATTGCCCTTGTCTGAGCTGCACTTAGGGAAACCATCTGCTTCGCAGGCCTTCCAGGAACCCTTAGCCGAGGGCATCATACCTGCAGGAGAAAGTCGGCTTGCGTTTCCAATGCCACGGAAGTACAGTGCTTCCTCTTACCCTGCAGGCCTTTGGTAGAGGCTAAGGCCCGATAGAGCCTACCTAGAGGGTTCCTTGGATGAGGGAGTTGGCTACATGCAGGGCACCCTGTGAAGAAAGGAGGACTCAGGGCAGGAGCGAGGGCGTAGCTAGGGTCCTTGTGGCCTTAGAAGAAATCCCAAGGGAGTGGTCTACGTGTGCACTGGAAGTGGGGGGCCGGGGGGCAGAAACCTTGCATTCCCATTTTGAAAGCTCCATTCACGCTGCCTTGGAGCTCCCTCCCTGTATAACCCCGTTTCTGAGGGGCCTCTAGGCGCGGGAGGCAGGGCTCGGGGAAGAGAAGGAATCTTTCTCTCAGTTCTCAGGGGGCCTCCGGCGCCGTGCTGGGAGCTCATCCTGTCAGGCTGTAGGAAGGACTACAGGGAACGTCCACGAGAGGGCATGCCTCGAGGAAGCCTTTGAGTCGCCCTGCCTGGAACGGAGCACACAGCAGCAAGCTCTTGGAGGTCTTAGTCACTCTAGTGCTTTATTTGAACGGTGCTGCCCGTCTCAGGACTCCTAGGCGCTTTGGGTGTGCACCCTTTTCCTTGCTAAAACCCCCTGCCCCTGTGAGCATGCTGTGCCACACCCAGGCCTCTAGAGCTTTCAGCGAGGGGACTACTGTGTCTGCCGAAGGAAGGACTACAACCAGCGCTTTTAAAGGGGACGGCTACGATTCCTCGGCACTCCAACAGCATGAGGAACGCGTTTCTAGCCGCTCCACAGTGCCCTGGAAGTTTTCGCCATTGACCTTCTCTCAGCGGCACTGAGGAAATAGCCCGCTTAGAACGAACGCCTTCTGGCACCTCGGTTGGAAAGTCGCTCTACTCACGGAGAGAGTCAGCTTGCAGTGCAGCGGCAACTAAAGCAGAGTTCTTCAGGCAACACATCGGTCGTTTGGAAGAGGCAGACGCTTACATGCCTAAAGGGAGCCTGCCTTGGTTGTGGCCGTTTGCTCCGCTCCGAACACCCTGCGTAAACACGCTGATCCAGGGAAGGGCCCTTTGTGTACCTTGTGTTGCTCGTGCCTTGGTGAAGCCCCAGGTGACGTTTGCCGCCCGCCGGGCTGGAAGTGCGGGCCTGAAGGCACAGTTTGAAAGTTCCCTCCATCGGTCCTTGAATGACATGGAGAGACACCCTCTCTGACGGGCCTCTCGTCACGGTAGGCACGGCTCTGGGAAGGAAATGAGTGCTCTCTCGTAAAACACGGTGCGTCCAGGGCCTGCTTGGGAGCTCAGGCCGCTCTGCTCTAGACCTACCCGGAGACCGAACGTCAGCCCCTGCCTCGAGGAAAGTCGCTCTATTGCCCAGCTGAAGCGGAGGCATGCAGCACTTTCCAAGAGGCCTTGGTTGCGCTTCTGCTTTCTCTTCTTGCTAGTGCGCCGTTCTAGAGCCCAGGACACCCAGGGCCCTGGCGTTTGCACCCGAGGCCCTGCCAGACCACTGAATACCGGCAGGCTCCCCTGGCCTGCTCAGCGGCATCCGGGCCCGGCAGCCCTTCCCAGTCACTCCGTGTATGCCGAGTGTAGGGCCACGCACTGCACACCTCCTTGGCGAGAGCTAGATTTCCTCGGCACGGCAACAGCTCCAGGGAAACTCTTCTCTCACGGGCCACTCGTCAAGGAACCCTGCCTCATTGCCCTTGTCTGAGCTGCACTTAGGGAAACCATCTGCTTCGCAGGCCTTCCAGGAACCCTTAGCCGAGGGCATCATACCTGCAGGAGAAAGTCGGCTTGCGTTTCCAATGCCACGGAAGTACAGTGCTTCCTCTTACCCTGCAGGCCTTTGGTAGAGGCTAAGGCCCGATAGAGCCTACCTAGAGGGTTCCTTGGATGAGGGAGTTGGCTACATGCAGGGCACCCTGTGAAGAAAGGAGGACTCAGGGCAGGAGCGAGGGCGTAGCTAGGGTCCTTGTGCCCTTAGAAGAAATCCCAAGGGAGTGGTCTACGTGTGCACTGGAAGTGGGGGGCCGGGGGGCAGAAACCTTGCATTCCCATTTTGAAAGCTCCATTCACGCTGCCTTGGAGCTCCCTCCCTGTATAACCCCGTTTCTGAGGGGCCTCTAGGCGCGGGAGGCAGGGCTCGGGGAAGAGAAGGAATCTTTCTCTCAGTTCTCAGGGGGCCTCCGGCGCCGTGCTGGGAGCTCATCCTGTCAGGCTGTAGGAAGGACTACAGGGAACGTCCACGAGAGGGCATGCCTCGAGGAAGCCTTTGAGTCGCCCTGCCTGGAACGGAGCACACAGCAGCAAGCTCTTGGAGGTCTTAGTCACTCTAGTGCTTTATTTGAACGGTGCTGCCCGTCTCAGGACTCCTAGGCGCTTTGGGTGTGCACCCTTTTCCTTGCTAAAACCCCCTGCCCCTGTGAGCATGCTGTGCCACACCCAGGCCTCTAGAGCTTTCAGCGAGGGGACTACTGTGTCTGCCGAAGGAAGGACTACAACCAGCGCTTTTAAAGGGGACGGCTACGATTCCTCGGCACTCCAACAGCATGAGGAACGCGTTTCTAGCCGCTCCACAGTGCCCTGGAAGTTTTCGCCATTGACCTTCTCTCAGCGGCACTGAGGAAATAGCCCGCTTAGAACGAACGCCTTCTGGCACCTCGGTTGGAAAGTCGCTCTACTCACGGAGAGAGTCAGCTTGCAGTGCAGCGGCAACTAAAGCAGAGTTCTTCAGGCAACACATCGGTCGTTTGGAAGAGGCAGACGCTTACATGCCTAAAGGGAGCCTGCCTTGGTTGTGGCCGTTTGCTCCGCTCCGAACACCCTGCGTAAACACGCTGATCCAGGGAAGGGCCCTTTGTGTACCTTGTGTTGCTCGTGCCTTGGTGAAGCCCCAGGTGACGTTTGCCGCCCGCCGGGCTGGAAGTGCGGGCCTGAAGGCACAGTTTGAAAGTTCCCTCCATCGGTCCTTGAATGACATGGAGAGACACCCTCTCTGACGGGCCTCTCGTCACGGTAGGCACGGCTCTGGGAAGGAAATGAGTGCTCTCTCGTAAAACACGGTGCGTCCAGGGCCTGCTTGGGAGCTCAGGCCGCTCTGCTCTAGAGCTACCCGGAGACCGAACGTCAGCCCCTGCCTCGAGGAAAGTCGCTCTATTGCCCAGCTGAAGCGGAGGCATGCAGCACTTTCCAAGAGGCCTTGGTTGCGCTTCTGCTTTCTCTTCTTGCTAGTGCGCCGTTCTAGAGCCCAGGACACCCAGGGCCCTGGCGTTTGCACCCGAGGCCCTGCCAGACCACTGAATACCGGCAGGCTCCCCTGGCCTGCTCAGCGGCATCCGGGCCCGGCAGCCCTTCCCAGTCACTCCGTGTATGCCGAGTGTAGGGCCACGCACTGCACACCTCCTTGGCGAGAGCTAGATTTCCTCGGCACGGCAACAGCTCCAGGGAAACTCTTCTCTCACGGGCCACTCGTCAAGGAACCCTGCCTCATTGCCCTTGTCTGAGCTGCACTTAGGGAAACCATCTGCTTCGCAGGCCTTCCAGGAACCCTTAGCCGAGGGCATCATACCTGCAGGAGAAAGTCGGCTTGCGTTTCCAATGCCACGGAAGTACAGTGCTTCCTCTTACCCTGCAGGCCTTTGGTAGAGGCTAAGGCCCGATAGAGCCTACCTAGAGGGTTCCTTGGATGAGGGAGTTGGCTACATGCAGGGCACCCTGTGAAGAAAGGAGGACTCAGGGCAGGAGCGAGTGCGTAGCTAGGGTCCTTGTGCCCTTAGAAGAAATCCCAAGGGAGTGGTCTACGTGTGCACTGGAAGTGGGGGGCCGGGGGGCAGAAACCTTGCATTCCCATTTTGAAAGCTCCATTCACGCTGCCTTGGAGCTCCCTCCCTGTATAACCCCGTTTCTGAGGGGCCTCTAGGCGCGGGAGGCAGGGCTCGGGGAAGAGAAGGAATCTTTCTCTCAGTTCTCAGGGGGCCTCCGGCGCCGTGCTGGGAGCTCATCCTGTCAGGCTGTAGGAAGGACTACAGGGAACGTCCACGAGAGGGCATGCCTCGAGGAAGCCTTTGAGTCGCCCTGCCTGGAACGGAGCACACAGCAGCAAGCTCTTGGAGGTCTTAGTCACTCTAGTGCTTTATTTGAACGGTGCTGCCCGTCTCAGGACTCCTAGGCGCTTTGGGTGTGCACCCTTTTCCTTGCTAAAACCCCCTGCCCCTGTGAGCATGCTGTGCCACACCCAGGCCTCTAGAGCTTTCAGCGAGGGGACTACTGTGTCTGCCGAAGGAAGGACTACAACCAGCGCTTTTAAAGGGGACGGCTACGATTCCTCGGCACTCCAACAGCATGAGGAACGCGTTTCTAGCCGCTCCACAGTGCCCTGGAAGTTTTCGCCATTGACCTTCTCTCAGCGGCACTGAGGAAATAGCCCGCTTAGAACGAACGCCTTCTGGCACCTCGGTTGGAAAGTCGCTCTACTCACGGAGAGAGTCAGCTTGCAGTGCAGCGGCAACTAAAGCAGAGTTCTTCAGGCAACACATCGGTCGTTTGGAAGAGGCAGACGCTTACATGCCTAAAGGGAGCCTGCCTTGGTTGTGGCCGTTTGCTCCGCTCCGAACACCCTGCGTAAACACGCTGATCCAGGGAAGGGCCCTTTGTGTACCTTGTGTTGCTCGTGCCTTGGTGAAGCCCCAGGTGACGTTTGCCGCCCGCCGGGCTGGAAGTGCGGGCCTGAAGGCACAGTTTGAAAGTTCCCTCCATCGGTCCTTGAATGACATGGAGAGACACCCTCTCTGACGGGCCTCTCGTCACGGTAGGCACGGCTCTGGGAAGGAAATGAGTGCTCTCTCGTAAAACACGGTGCGTCCAGGGCCTGCTTGGGAGCTCAGGCCGCTCTGCTCTAGAGCTACCCGGAGACCGAACGTCAGCCCCTGCCTCGAGGAAAGTCGCTCTATTGCCCAGCTGAAGCGGAGGCATGCAGCACTTTCCAAGAGGCCTTGGTTGCGCTTCTGCTTTCTCTTCTTGCTAGTGCGCCGTTCTAGAGCCCAGGACACCCAGGGCCCTGGCGTTTGCACCCGAGGCCCTGCCAGACCACTGAATACCGGCAGGCTCCCCTGGCCTGCTCAGCGGCATCCGGGCCCGGCAGCCCTTCCCAGTCACTCCGTGTATGCCGAGTGTAGGGCCACGCACTGCACACCTCCTTGGCGAGAGCTAGATTTCCTCGGCACGGCAACAGCTCCAGGGAAACTCTTCTCTCACGGGCCACTCGTCAAGGAACCCTGCCTCATTGCCCTTGTCTGAGCTGCACTTAGGGAAACCATCTGCTTCGCAGGCCTTCCAGGAACCCTTAGCCGAGGGCATCATACCTGCAGGAGAAAGTCGGCTTGCGTTTCCAATGCCACGGAAGTACAGTGCTTCCTCTTACCCTGCAGGCCTTTGGTAGAGGCTAAGGCCCGATAGAGCCTACCTAGAGGGTTCCTTGGATGAGGGAGTTGGCTACATGCAGGGCACCCTGTGAAGAAAGGAGGACTCAGGGCAGGAGCGAGTGCGTAGCTAGGGTCCTTGTGGCCTTAGAAGAAATCCCAAGGGAGTGGTCTACGTGTGCACTGGAAGTGGGGGGCCGGGGGGCAGAAACCTTGCATTCCCATTTTGAAAGCTCCATTCACGCTGCCTTGGAGCTCCCTCCCTGTATAACCCCGTTTCTGAGGGGCCTCTAGGCGCGGGAGGCAGGGCTCGGGGAAGAGAAGGAATCTTTCTCTCAGTTCTCAGGGGGCCTCCGGCGCCGTGCTGGGAGCTCATCCTGTCAGGCTGTAGGAAGGACTACAGGGAACGTCCACGAGAGGGCATGCCTCGAGGAAGCCTTTGAGTCGCCCTGCCTGGAACGGAGCACACAGCAGCAAGCTCTTGGAGGTCTTAGTCACTCTAGTGCTTTATTTGAACGGTGCTGCCCGTCTCAGGACTCCTAGGCGCTTTGGGTGTGCACCCTTTTCCTTGCTAAAACCCCCTGCCCCTGTGAGCATGCTGTGCCACACCCAGGCCTCTAGAGCTTTCAGCGAGGGGACTACTGTGTCTGCCGAAGGAAGGACTACAACCAGCGCTTTTAAAGGGGACGGCTACGATTCCTCGGCACTCCAACAGCATCAGGAACGCGTTTCTAGCCGCTCCACAGTGCCCTGGAAGTTTTCGCCATTGACCTTCTCTCAGCGGCACTGAGGAAATAGCCCGCTTAGAACGAACGCCTTCTGGCACCTCGGTTGGAAAGTCGCTCTACTCACGGAGAGAGTCAGCTTGCAGTGCAGCGGCAACTAAAGCAGAGTTCTTCAGGCAACACATCGGTCGTTTGGAAGAGGCAGACGCTTACATGCCTAAAGGGAGCCTGCCTTGGTTGTGGCCGTTTGCTCCGCTCCGAACACCCTGCGTAAACACGCTGATCCAGGGAAGGGCCCTTTGTGTACCTTGTGTTGCTCGTGCCTTGGTGAAGCCCCAGGTGACGTTTGCCGCCCGCCGGGCTGGAAGTGCGGGCCTGAAGGCACAGTTTGAAAGTTCCCTCCATCGGTCCTTGAATGACATGGAGAGACACCCTCTCTGACGGGCCTCTCGTCACGGTAGGCACGGCTCTGGGAAGGAAATGAGTGCTCTCTCGTAAAACACGGTGCGTCCAGGGCCTGCTTGGGAGCTCAGGCCGCTCTGCTCTAGACCTACCCGGAGACCGAACGTCAGCCCCTGCCTCGAGGAAAGTCGCTCTATTGCCCAGCTGAAGCGGAGGCATGCAGCACTTTCCAAGAGGCCTTGGTTGCGCTTCTGCTTTCTCTTCTTGCTAGTGCGCCGTTCTAGAGCCCAGGACACCCAGGGCCCTGGCGTTTGCACCCGAGGCCCTGCCAGACCACTGAATACCGGCAGGCTCCCCTGGCCTGCTCAGCGGCATCCGGGCCCGGCAGCCCTTCCCAGTCACTCCGTGTATGCCGAGTGTAGGGCCACGCACTGCACACCTCCTTGGCGAGAGCTAGATTTCCTCGGCACGGCAACAGCTCCAGGGAAACTCTTCTCTCACGGGCCACTCGTCAAGGAACCCTGCCTCATTGCCCTTGTCTGAGCTGCACTTAGGGAAACCATCTGCTTCGCAGGCCTTCCAGGAACCCTTAGCCGAGGGCATCATACCTGCAGGAGAAAGTCGGCTTGCGTTTCCAATGCCACGGAAGTACAGTGCTTCCTCTTACCCTGCAGGCCTTTGGTAGAGGCTAAGGCCCGATAGAGCCTACCTAGAGGGTTCCTTGGATGAGGGAGTTGGCTACATGCAGGGCACCCTGTGAAGAAAGGAGGACTCAGGGCAGGAGCGAGTGCGTAGCTAGGGTCCTTGTGGCCTTAGAAGAAATCCCAAGGGAGTGGTCTACGTGTGCACTGGAAGTGGGGGGCCGGGGGGCAGAAACCTTGCATTCCCATTTTGAAAGCTCCATTCACGCTGCCTTGGAGCTCCCTCCCTGTATAACCCCGTTTCTGAGGGGCCTCTAGGCGCGGGAGGCAGGGCTCGGGGAAGAGAAGGAATCTTTCTCTCAGTTCTCAGGGGGCCTCCGGCGCCGTGCTGGGAGCTCATCCTGTCAGGCTGTAGGAAGGACTACAGGGAACGTCCACGAGAGGGCATGCCTCGAGGAAGCCTTTGAGTCGCCCTGCCTGGAACGGAGCACACAGCAGCAAGCTCTTGGAGGTCTTAGTCACTCTAGTGCTTTATTTGAACGGTGCTGCCCGTCTCAGGACTCCTAGGCACTTTGGGTGTGCACCCTTTTCCTTGCTAAAACCCCCTGCCCCTGTGAGCATGCTGTGCCACACCCAGGCCTCTAGAGCTTTCAGCGAGGGGACTACTGTGTCTGCCGAAGGAAGGACTACAACCAGCGCTTTTAAAGGGGACGGCTACGATTCCTCGGCACTCCAACAGCATCAGGAACGCGTTTCTAGCCGCTCCACAGTGCCCTGGAAGTTTTCGCCATTGACCTTCTCTCAGCGGCACTGAGGAAATAGCCCGCTTAGAACGAACGCCTTCTGGCACCTCGGTTGGAAAGTCGCTCTACTCACGGAGAGAGTCAGCTTGCAGTGCAGCGGCAACTAAAGCAGAGTTCTTCAGGCAACACATCGGTCGTTTGGAAGAGGCAGACGCTTACATGCCTAAAGGGAGCCTGCCTTGGTTGTGGCCGTTTGCTCCGCTCCGAACACCCTGCGTAAACACGCTGATCCAGGGAAGGGCCCTTTGTGTACCTTGTGTTGCTCGTGCCTTGGTGAAGCCCCAGGTGACGTTTGCCGCCCGCCGGGCTGGAAGTGCGGGCCTGAAGGCACAGTTTGAAAGTTCCCTCCATCGGTCCTTGAATGACATGGAGAGACACCCTCTCTGACGGGCCTCTCGTCACGGTAGGCACGGCTCTGGGAAGGAAATGAGTGCTCTCTCGTAAAACACGGTGCGTCCAGGGCCTGCTTGGGAGCTCAGGCCGCTCTGCTCTAGACCTACCCGGAGACCGAACGTCAGCCCCTGCCTCGAGGAAAGTCGCTCTATTGCCCAGCTGAAGCGGAGGCATGCAGCACTTTCCAAGAGGCCTTGGTTGCGCTTCTGCTTTCTCTTCTTGCTAGTGCGCCGTTCTAGAGCCCAGGACACCCAGGGCCCTGGCGTTTGCACCCGAGGCCCTGCCAGACCACTGAATACCGGCAGGCTCCCCTGGCCTGCTCAGCGGCATCCGGGCCCGGCAGCCCTTCCCAGTCACTCCGTGTATGCCGAGTGTAGGGCCACGCACTGCACACCTCCTTGGCGAGAGCTAGATTTCCTCGGCACGGCAACAGCTCCAGGGAAACTCTTCTCTCACGGGCCACTCGTCAAGGAACCCTGCCTCATTGCCCTTGTCTGAGCTGCACTTAGGGAAACCATCTGCTTCGCAGGCCTTCCAGGAACCCTTAGCCGAGGGCATCATACCTGCAGGAGAAAGTCGGCTTGCGTTTCCAATGCCACGGAAGTACAGTGCTTCCTCTTACCCTGCAGGCCTTTGGTAGAGGCTAAGGCCCGATAGAGCCTACCTAGAGGGTTCCTTGGATGAGGGAGTTGGCTACATGCAGGGCACCCTGTGAAGAAAGGAGGACTCAGGGCAGGAGCGAGTGCGTAGCTAGGGTCCTTGTGGCCTTAGAAGAAATCCCAAGGGAGTGGTCTACGTGTGCACTGGAAGTGGGGGGCCGGGGGGCAGAAACCTTGCATTCCCATTTTGAAAGCTCCATTCACGCTGCCTTGGAGCTCCCTCCCTGTATAACCCCGTTTCTGAGGGGCCTCTAGGCGCGGGAGGCAGGGCTCGGGGAAGAGAAGGAATCTTTCTCTCAGTTCTCAGGGGGCCTCCGGCGCCGTGCTGGGAGCTCATCCTGTCAGGCTGTAGGAAGGACTACAGGGAACGTCCACGAGAGGGCATGCCTCGAGGAAGCCTTTGAGTCGCCCTGCCTGGAACGGAGCACACAGCAGCAAGCTCTTGGAGGTCTTAGTCACTCTAGTGCTTTATTTGAACGGTGCTGCCCGTCTCAGGACTCCTAGGCGCTTTGGGTGTGCACCCTTTTCCTTGCTAAAACCCCCTGCCCCTGTGAGCATGCTGTGCCACACCCAGGCCTCTAGAGCTTTCAGCGAGGGGACTACTGTGTCTGCCGAAGGAAGGACTACAACCAGCGCTTTTAAAGGGGACGGCTACGATTCCTCGGCACTCCAACAGCATCAGGAACGCGTTTCTAGCCGCTCCACAGTGCCCTGGAAGTTTTCGCCATTGACCTTCTCTCAGCGGCACTGAGGAAATAGCCCGCTTAGAACGAACGCCTTCTGGCACCTCGGTTGGAAAGTCGCTCTACTCACGGAGAGAGTCAGCTTGCAGTGCAGCGGCAACTAAAGCAGAGTTCTTCAGGCAACACATCGGTCGTTTGGAAGAGGCAGACGCTTACATGCCTAAAGGGAGCCTGCCTTGGTTGTGGCCGTTTGCTCCGCTCCGAACACCCTGCGTAAACACGCTGATCCAGGGAAGGGCCCTTTGTGTACCTTGTGTTGCTCGTGCCTTGGTGAAGCCCCAGGTGACGTTTGCCACCCGCCGGGCTGGAAGTGCGGGCCTGAAGGCACAGTTTGAAAGTTCCCTCCATCGGTCCTTGAATGACATGGAGAGACACCCTCTCTGACGGGCCTCTCGTCACGGTAGGCACGGCTCTGGGAAGGAAATGAGTGCTCTCTCGTAAAACACGGTGCGTCCAGGGCCTGCTTGGGAGCTCAGGCCGCTCTGCTCTAGACCTACCCGGAGACCGAACGTCAGCCCCTGCCTCGAGGAAAGTCGCTCTATTGCCCAGCTGAAGCGGAGGCATGCAGCACTTTCCAAGAGGCCTTGGTTGCGCTTCTGCTTTCTCTTCTTGCTAGTGCGCCGTTCTAGAGCCCAGGACACCCAGGGCCCTGGCGTTTGCACCCGAGGCCCTGCCAGACCACTGAATACCGGCAGGCTCCCCTGGCCTGCTCAGCGGCATCCGGGCCCGGCAGCCCTTCCCAGTCACTCCGTGTATGCCGAGTGTAGGGCCACGCACTGCACACCTCCTTGGCGAGAGCTAGATTTCCTCGGCACGGCAACAGCTCCAGGGAAACTCTTCTCTCACGGGCCACTCGTCAAGGAACCCTGCCTCATTGCCCTTGTCTGAGCTGCACTTAGGGAAACCATCTGCTTCGCAGGCCTTCCAGGAACCCTTAGCCGAGGGCATCATACCTGCAGGAGAAAGTCGGCTTGCGTTTCCAATGCCACGGAAGTACAGTGCTTCCTCTTACCCTGCAGGCCTTTGGTAGAGGCTAAGGCCCGATAGAGCCTACCTAGAGGGTTCCTTGGATGAGGGAGTTGGCTACATGCAGGGCACCCTGTGAAGAAAGGAGGACTCAGGGCAGGAGCGAGGGCGTAGCTAGGGTCCTTGTGGCCTTAGAAGAAATCCCAAGGGAGTGGTCTACGTGTGCACTGGAAGTGGGGGGCCGGGGGGCAGAAACCTTGCATTCCCATTTTGAAAGCTCCATTCACGCTGCCTTGGAGCTCCCTCCCTGTATAACCCCGTTTCTGAGGGGCCTCTAGGCGCGGGAGGCAGGGCTCGGGGAAGAGAAGGAATCTTTCTCTCAGTTCTCAGGGGGCCTCCGGCGCCGTGCTGGGAGCTCATCCTGTCAGGCTGTAGGAAGGACTACAGGGAACGTCCACGAGAGGGCATGCCTCGAGGAAGCCTTTGAGTCGCCCTGCCTGGAACGGAGCACACAGCAGCAAGCTCTTGGAGGTCTTAGTCACTCTAGTGCTTTATTTGAACGGTGCTGCCCGTCTCAGGACTCCTAGGCGCTTTGGGTGTGCACCCTTTTCCTTGCTAAAACCCCCTGCCCCTGTGAGCATGCTGTGCCACACCCAGGCCTCTAGAGCTTTCAGCGAGGGGACTACTGTGTCTGCCGAAGGAAGGACTACAACCAGCGCTTTTAAAGGGGACGGCTACGATTCCTCGGCACTCCAACAGCATCAGGAACGCGTTTCTAGCCGCTCCACAGTGCCCTGGAAGTTTTCGCCATTGACCTTCTCTCAGCGGCACTGAGGAAATAGCCCGCTTAGAACGAACGCCTTCTGGCACCTCGGTTGGAAAGTCGCTCTACTCACGGAGAGAGTCAGCTTGCAGTGCAGCGGCAACTAAAGCAGAGTTCTTCAGGCAACACATCGGTCGTTTGGAAGAGGCAGACGCTTACATGCCTAAAGGGAGCCTGCCTTGGTTGTGGCCGTTTGCTCCGCTCCGAACACCCTGCGTAAACACGCTGATCCAGGGAAGGGCCCTTTGTGTACCTTGTGTTGCTCGTGCCTTGGTGAAGCCCCAGGTGACGTTTGCCGCCCGCCGGGCTGGAAGTGCGGGCCTGAAGGCACAGTTTGAAAGTTCCCTCCATCGGTCCTTGAATGACATGGAGAGACACCCTCTCTGACGGGCCTCTCGTCACGGTAGGCACGGCTCTGGGAAGGAAATGAGTGCTCTCTCGTAAAACACGGTGCGTCCAGGGCCTGCTTGGGAGCTCAGGCCGCTCTGCTCTAGACCTACCCGGAGACCGAACGTCAGCCCCTGCCTCGAGGAAAGTCGCTCTATTGCCCAGCTGAAGCGGAGGCATGCAGCACTTTCCAAGAGGCCTTGGTTGCGCTTCTGCTTTCTCTTCTTGCTAGTGCGCCGTTCTAGAGCCCAGGACACCCAGGGCCCTGGCGTTTGCACCCGAGGCCCTGCCAGACCACTGAATACCGGCAGGCTCCCCTGGCCTGCTCAGCGGCATCCGGGCCCGGCAGCCCTTCCCAGTCACTCCGTGTATGCCGAGTGTAGGGCCACGCACTGCACACCTCCTTGGCGAGAGCTAGATTTCCTCGGCACGGCAACAGCTCCAGGGAAACTCTTCTCTCACGGGCCACTCGTCAAGGAACCCTGCCTCATTGCCCTTGTCTGAGCTGCACTTAGGGAAACCATCTGCTTCGCAGGCCTTCCAGGAACCCTTAGCCGAGGGCATCATACCTGCAGGAGAAAGTCGGCTTGCGTTTCCAATGCCACGGAAGTACAGTGCTTCCTCTTACCCTGCAGGCCTTTGGTAGAGGCTAAGGCCCGATAGAGCCTACCTAGAGGGTTCCTTGGATGAGGGAGTTGGCTACATGCAGGGCACCCTGTGAAGAAAGGAGGACTCAGGGCAGGAGCGAGGGCGTAGCTAGGGTCCTTGTGCCCTTAGAAGAAATCCCAAGGGAGTGGTCTACGTGTGCACTGGAAGTGGGGGGCCGGGGGGCAGAAACCTTGCATTCCCATTTTGAAAGCTCCATTCACGCTGCCTTGGCGCTCCCTCCCTGTATAACCCCGTTTCTGAGGGGCCTCTAGGCGCGGGAGGCAGGGCTCGGGGAAGAGAAGGAATCTTTCTCTCAGTTCTCAAGGGGCCTCCGGCGCCGTGCTGGGAGCTCATCCTGTCAGGCTGTAGGAAGGACTACAGGGAACGTCCACGAGAGGGCATGCCTCGAGGAAGCCTTTGAGTCGCCCTGCCTGGAACGGAGCACACAGCAGCAAGCTCTTGGAGGTCTTAGTCACTCTAGTGCTTTATTTGAACGGTGCTGCCCGTCTCAGGACTCCTAGGCGCTTTGGGTGTGCACCCTTTTCCTTGCTAAAACCCCCTGCCCCTGTGAGCATGCTGTGCCACACCCAGGCCTCTAGGGCTTTCAGGGAGGGGACTACTGTGTCTGCCGAAGGAAGGACTACAACCAGCGCTTTTAAAGGGGACGGCTACGATTCCTCGGCACTCCAACAGCATGAGGAACGCGTTTCTAGCCGCTCCACAGTGCCCTGGAAGTTTTCGCCATTGACCTTCTCTCAGCGGCACTGAGGAAATAGCCCGCTTAGAACGAACGCCTTCTGGCACCTCGGTTGGAAAGTCGCTCTACTCACGGAGAGAGTCAGCTTGCAGTGCAGCGGCAACTAAAGCAGAGTTCTTCAGGCAACACATCGGTCGTTTGGAAGAGGCAGACGCTTACATGCCTAAAGGGAGCCTGCCTTGGTTGTGGCCGTTTGCTCCGCTCCGAACACCCTGCGTAAACACGCTGATCCAGGGAAGGGCCCTTTGTGTACCTTGTGTTGCTCGTGCCTTGGTGAAGCCCCAGGTGACGTTTGCCGCCCGCCGGGCTGGAAGTGCGGGCCTGAAGGCACAGTTTGAAAGTTCCCTCCATCGGTCCTTGAATGACATGGAGAGACACCCTCTCTGACGGGCCTCTCGTCACGGTAGGCACGGCTCTGGGAAGGAAATGAGTGCTCTCTCGTAAAACACGGTGCGTCCAGGGCCTGCTTGGGAGCTCAGGCCGCTCTGCTCTAGACCTACCCGGAGACCGAACGTCAGCCCCTGCCTCGAGGAAAGTCGCTCTATTGCCCAGCTGAAGCGGAGGCATGCAGCACTTTCCAAGAGGCCTTGGTTGCGCTTCTGCTTTCTCTTCTTGCTAGTGCGCCGTTCTAGAGCCCAGGACACCCAGGGCCCTGGCGTTTGCACCCGAGGCCCTGCCAGACCACTGAATACCGGCAGGCTCCCCTGGCCTGCTCAGCGGCATCCGGGCCCGGCAGCCCTTCCCAGTCACTCCGTGTATGCCGAGTGTAGGGCCACGCACTGCACACCTCCTTGGCGAGAGCTAGATTTCCTCGGCACGGCAACAGCTCCAGGGAAACTCTTCTCTCACGGGCCACTCGTCAAGGAACCCTGCCTCATTGCCCTTGTCTGAGCTGCACTTAGGGAAACCATCTGCTTCGCAGGCCTTCCAGGAACCCTTAGCCGAGGGCATCATACCTGCAGGAGAAAGTCGGCTTGCGTTTCCAATGCCACGGAAGTACAGTGCTTCCTCTTACCCTGCAGGCCTTTGGTAGAGGCTAAGGCCCGATAGAGCCTACCTAGAGGGTTCCTTGGATGAGGGAGTTGGCTACATGCAGGGCACCCTGTGAAGAAAGGAGGACTCAGGGCAGGAGCGAGGGCGTAGCTAGGGTCCTTGTGCCCTTAGAAGAAATCCCAAGGGAGTGGTCTACGTGTGCACTGGAAGTGGGGGGCCGGGGGGCAGAAACCTTGCATTCCCATTTTGAAAGCTCCATTCACGCTGCCTTGGCGCTCCCTCCCTGTATAACCCCGTTTCTGAGGGGCCTCTAGGCGCGGGAGGCAGGGCTCGGGGAAGAGAAGGAATCTTTCTCTCAGTTCTCAAGGGGCCTCCGGCGCCGTGCTGGGAGCTCATCCTGTCAGGCTGTAGGAAGGACTACAGGGAACGTCCACGAGAGGGCATGCCTCGAGGAAGCCTTTGAGTCGCCCTGCCTGGAACGGAGCACACAGCAGCAAGCTCTTGGAGGTCTTAGTCACTCTAGTGCTTTATTTGAACGGTGCTGCCCGTCTCAGGACTCCTAGGCGCTTTGGGTGTGCACCCTTTTCCTTGCTAAAACCCCCTGCCCCTGTGAGCATGCTGTGCCACACCCAGGCCTCTAGGGCTTTCGGGGAGGGGACTACTGTGTCTGCCGAAGGAAGGACTACAACCAGCGCTTTTAAAGGGGACGGCTACGATTCCTCGGCACTCCAACAGCATCAGGAACGCGTTTCTAGCCGCTCCACAGTGCCCTGGAAGTTTTCGCCATTGACCTTCTCTCAGCGGCACTGAGGAAATAGCCCGCTTAGAACGAACGCCTTCTGGCACCTCGGTTGGAAAGTCGCTCTACTCACGGAGAGAGTCAGCTTGCAGTGCAGCGGCAACTAAAGCAGAGTTCTTCAGGCAACACATCGGTCGTTTGGAAGAGGCAGACGCTTACATGCCTAAAGGGAGCCTGCCTTGGTTGTGGCCGTTTGCTCCGCTCCGAACACCCTGCGTAAACACGCTGATCCAGGGAAGGGCCCTTTGTGTACCTTGTGTTGCTCGTGCCTTGGTGAAGCCCCAGGTGACGTTTGCCGCCCGCCGGGCTGGAAGTGCGGGCCTGAAGGCACAGTTTGAAAGTTCCCTCCATCGGTCCTTGAATGACATGGAGAGACACCCTCTCTGACGGGCCTCTCGTCACGGTAGGCACGGCTCTGGGAAGGAAATGAGTGCTCTCTCGTAAAACACGGTGCGTCCAGGGCCTGCTTGGGAGCTCAGGCCGCTCTGCTCTAGACCTACCCGGAGACCGAACGTCAGCCCCTGCCTCGAGGAAAGTCGCTCTATTGCCCAGCTGAAGCGGAGGCATGCAGCACTTTCCAAGAGGCCTTGGTTGCGCTTCTGCTTTCTCTTCTTGCTAGTGCGCCGTTCTAGAGCCCAGGACACCCAGGGCCCTGGCGTTTGCACCCGAGGCCCTGCCAGACCACTGAATACCGGCAGGCTCCCCTGGCCTGCTCAGCGGCATCCGGGCCCGGCAGCCCTTCCCAGTCACTCCGTGTATGCCGAGTGTAGGGCCACGCACTGCACACCTCCTTGGCGAGAGCTAGATTTCCTCGGCACGGCAACAGCTCCAGGGAAACTCTTCTCTCACGGGCCACTCGTCAAGGAACCCTGCCTCATTGCCCTTGTCTGAGCTGCACTTAGGGAAACCATCTGCTTCGCAGGCCTTCCAGGAACCCTTAGCCGAGGGCATCATACCTGCAGGAGAAAGTCGGCTTGCGTTTCCAATGCCACGGAAGTACAGTGCTTCCTCTTACCCTGCAGGCCTTTGGTAGAGGCTAAGGCCCGATAGAGCCTACCTAGAGGGTTCCTTGGATGAGGGAGTTGGCTACATGCAGGGCACCCTGTGAAGAAAGGAGGACTCAGGGCAGGAGCGAGGGCGTAGCTAGGGTCCTTGTGCCCTTAGAAGAAATCCCAAGGGAGTGGTCTACGTGTGCACTGGAAGTGGGGGGCCGGGGGGCAGAAACCTTGCATTCCCATTTTGAAAGCTCCATTCACGCTGCCTTGGCGCTCCCTCCCTGTATAACCCCGTTTCTGAGGGGCCTCTAGGCGCGGGAGGCAGGGCTCGGGGAAGAGAAGGAATCTTTCTCTCAGTTCTCAAGGGGCCTCCGGCGCCGTGCTGGGAGCTCATCCTGTCAGGCTGTAGGAAGGACTACAGGGAACGTCCACGAGAGGGCATGCCTCGAGGAAGCCTTTGAGTCGCCCTGCCTGGAACGGAGCACACAGCAGCAAGCTCTTGGAGGTCTTAGTCACTCTAGTGCTTTATTTGAACGGTGCTGCCCGTCTCAGGACTCCTAGGCGCTTTGGGTGTGCACCCTTTTCCTTGCTAAAACCCCCTGCCCCTGTGAGCATGCTGTGCCACACCCAGGCCTCTAGGGCTTTCGGGGAGGGGACTACTGTGTCTGCCGAAGGAAGGACTACAACCATCGCTTTTAAAGGGGACGGCTACGATTCCTCGGCACTCCAACAGCATCAGGAACGCGTTTCTAGCCGCTCCACAGTGCCCTGGAAGTTTTCGCCATTGACCTTCTCTCAGCGGCACTGAGGAAATAGCCCGCTTAGAACGAACGCCTTCTGGCACCTCGGTTGGAAAGTCGCTCTACTCACGGAGAGAGTCAGCTTGCAGTGCAGCGGCAACTAAAGCAGAGTTCTTCAGGCAACACATCGGTCGTTTGGAAGAGGCAGACGCTTACATGCCTAAAGGGAGCCTGCCTTGGTTGTGGCCGTTTGCTCCGCTCCGAACACCCTGCGTAAACACGCTGATCCAGGGAAGGGCCCTTTGTGTACCTTGTGTTGCTCGTGCCTTGGTGAAGCCCCAGGTGACGTTTGCCGCCCGCCGGGCTGGAAGTGCGGGCCTGAAGGCACAGTTTGAAAGTTCCCTCCATCGGTCCTTGAATGACATGGAGAGACACCCTCTCTGACGGGCCTCTCGTCACGGTAGGCACGGCTCTGGGAAGGAAATGAGTGCTCTCTCGTAAAACACGGTGCGTCCAGGGCCTGCTTGGGAGCTCAGGCCGCTCTGCTCTAGACCTACCCGGAGACCGAACGTCAGCCCCTGCCTCGAGGAAAGTCGCTCTATTGCCCAGCTGAAGCGGAGGCATGCAGCACTTTCCAAGAGGCCTTGGTTGCGCTTCTGCTTTCTCTTCTTGCTAGTGCGCCGTTCTAGAGCCCAGGACACCCAGGGCCCTGGCGTTTGCACCCGAGGCCCTGCCAGACCACTGAATACCGGCAGGCTCCCCTGGCCTGCTCAGCGGCATCCGGGCCCGGCAGCCCTTCCCAGTCACTCCGTGTATGCCGAGTGTAGGGCCACGCACTGCACACCTCCTTGGCGAGAGCTAGATTTCCTCGGCACGGCAACAGCTCCAGGGAAACTCTTCTCTCACGGGCCACTCGTCAAGGAACCCTGCCTCATTGCCCTTGTCTGAGCTGCACTTAGGGAAACCATCTGCTTCGCAGGCCTTCCAGGAACCCTTAGCCGAGGGCATCATACCTGCAGGAGAAAGTCGGCTTGCGTTTCCAATGCCACGGAAGTACAGTGCTTCCTCTTACCCTGCAGGCCTTTGGTAGAGGCTAAGGCCCGATAGAGCCTACCTAGAGGGTTCCTTGGATGAGGGAGTTGGCTACATGCAGGGCACCCTGTGAAGAAAGGAGGACTCAGGGCAGGAGCGAGGGCGTAGCTAGGGTCCTTGTGCCCTTAGAAGAAATCCCAAGGGAGTGGTCTACGTGTGCACTGGAAGTGGGGGGCCGGGGGGCAGAAACCTTGCATTCCCATTTTGAAAGCTCCATTCACGCTGCCTTGGCGCTCCCTCCCTGTATAACCCCGTTTCTGAGGGGCCTCTAGGCGCGGGAGGCAGGGCTCGGGGAAGAGAAGGAATCTTTCTCTCAGTTCTCAGGGGGCCTCCGGCGCCGTGCTGGGAGCTCATCCTGTCAGGCTGTAGGAAGGACTACAGGGAACGTCCACGAGAGGGCATGCCTCGAGGAAGCCTTTGAGTCGCCCTGCCTGGAACGGAGCACACAGCAGCAAGCTCTTGGAGGTCTTAGTCACTCTAGTGCTTTATTTGAACGGTGCTGCCCGTCTCAGGACTCCTAGGCGCTTTGGGTGTGCACCCTTTTCCTTGCTAAAACCCCCTGCCCCTGTGAGCATGCTGTGCCACACCCAGGCCTCTAGGGCTTTCGGGGAGGGGACTACTGTGTCTGCCGAAGGAAGGACTACAACCAGCGCTTTTAAAGGGGACGGCTACGATTCCTCGGCACTCCAACAGCATCAGGAACGCGTTTCTAGCCGCTCCACAGTGCCCTGGAAGTTTTCGCCATTGACCTTCTCTCAGCGGCACTGAGGAAATAGCCCGCTTAGAACGAACGCCTTCTGGCACCTCGGTTGGAAAGTCGCTCTACTCACGGAGAGAGTCAGCTTGCAGTGCAGCGGCAACTAAAGCAGAGTTCTTCAGGCAACACATCGGTCGTTTGGAAGAGGCAGACGCTTACATGCCTAAAGGGAGCCTGCCTTGGTTGTGGCCGTTTGCTCCGCTCCGAACACCCTGCGTAAACACGCTGATCCAGGGAAGGGCCCTTTGTGTACCTTGTGTTGCTCGTGCCTTGGTGAAGCCCCAGGTGACGTTTGCCGCCTGCCGGGCTGGAAGTGCGGGCCTGAAGGCACAGTTTGAAAGTTCCCTCCATCGGTCCTTGAATGACATGGAGAGACACCCTCTCTGACGGGCCTCTCGTCACGGTAGGCACGGCTCTGGGAAGGAAATGAGTGCTCTCTCGTAAAACACGGTGCGTCCAGGGCCTGCTTGGGAGCTCAGGCCGCTCTGCTCTAGACCTACCCGGAGACCGAACGTCAGCCCCTGCCTCGAGGAAAGTCGCTCTATTGCCCAGCTGAAGCGGAGGCATGCAGCACTTTCCAAGAGGCCTTGGTTGCGCTTCTGCTTTCTCTTCTTGCTAGTGCGCCGTTCTAGAGCCCAGGACACCCAGGGCCCTGGCGTTTGCACCCGAGGCCCTGCCAGACCACTGAATACCGGCAGGCTCCCCTGGCCTGCTCAGCGGCATCCGGGCCCGGCAGCCCTTCCCAGTCACTCCGTGTATGCCGAGTGTAGGGCCACGCACTGCACACCTCCTTGGCGAGAGCTAGATTTCCTCGGCACGGCAACAGCTCCAGGGAAACTCTTCTCTCACGGGCCACTCGTCAAGGAACCCTGCCTCATTGCCCTTGTCTGAGCTGCACTTAGGGAAACCATCTGCTTCGCAGGCCTTCCAGGAACCCTTAGCCGAGGGCATCATACCTGCAGGAGAAAGTCGGCTTGCGTTTCCAATGCCACGGAAGTACAGTGCTTCCTCTTACCCTGCAGGCCTTTGGTAGAGGCTAAGGCCCGATAGAGCCTACCTAGAGGGTTCCTTGGATGAGGGAGTTGGCTACATGCAGGGCACCCTGTGAAGAAAGGAGGACTCAGGGCAGGAGCGAGTGCGTAGCTAGGGTCCTTGTGCCCTTAGAAGAAATCCCAAGGGAGTGGTCTACGTGTGCACTGGAAGTGGGGGGCCGGGGGGCAGAAACCTTGCATTCCCATTTTGAAAGCTCCATTCACGCTGCCTTGGCCCTCCCTCCCTGTATAACCCCGTTTCTGAGGGGCCTCTAGGCGCGGGAGGCAGGGCTCGGGGAAGAGAAGGAATCTTTCTCTCAGTTCTCAAGGGGCCTCCGGCGCCGTGCTGGGAGCTCATCCTGTCAGGCTGTAGGAAGGACTACAGGGAACGTCCACGAGAGGGCATGCCTCGAGGAAGCCTTTGAGTCGCCCTGCCTGGAACGGAGCACACAGCAGCAAGCTCTTGGAGGTCTTAGTCACTCTAGTGCTTTATTTGAACGGTGCTGCCCGTCTCAGGACTCCTAGGCGCTTTGGGTGTGCACCCTTTTCCTTGCTAAAACCCCCTGCCCCTGTGAGCATGCTGTGCCACACCCAGGCCTCTAGGGCTTTCGGGGAGGGGACTACTGTGTCTGCCGAAGGAAGGACTACAACCATCGCTTTTAAAGGGGACGGCTACGATTCCTCGGCACTCCAACAGCATCAGGAACGCGTTTCTAGCCGCTCCACAGTGCCCTGGAAGTTTTCGCCATTGACCTTCTCTCAGCGGCACTGAGGAAATAGCCCGCTTAGAACGAACGCCTTCTGGCACCTCGGTTGGAAAGTCGCTCTACTCACGGAGAGAGTCAGCTTGCAGTGCAGCGGCAACTAAAGCAGAGTTCTTCAGGCAACACATCGGTCGTTTGGAAGAGGCAGACGCTTACATGCCTAAAGGGAGCCTGCCTTGGTTGTGGCCGTTTGCTCCGCTCCGAACACCCTGCGTAAACACGCTGATCCAGGGAAGGGCCCTTTGTGTACCTTGTGTTGCTCGTGCCTTGGTGAAGCCCCAGGTGACGTTTGCCGCCCGCCGGGCTGGAAGTGCGGGCCTGAAGGCACAGTTTGAAAGTTCCCTCCATCGGTCCTTGAATGACATGGAGAGACACCCTCTCTGACGGGCCTCTCGTCACGGTAGGCACGGCTCTGGGAAGGAAATGAGTGCTCTCTCGTAAAACACGGTGCGTCCAGGGCCTGCTTGGGAGCTCAGGCCGCTCTGCTCTAGACCTACCCGGAGACCGAACGTCAGCCCCTGCCTCGAGGAAAGTCGCTCTATTGCCCAGCTGAAGCGGAGGCATGCAGCACTTTCCAAGAGGCCTTGGTTGCGCTTCTGCTTTCTCTTCTTGCTAGTGCGCCGTTCTAGAGCCCAGGACACCCAGGGCCCTGGCGTTTGCACCCGAGGCCCTGCCAGACCACTGAATACCGGCAGGCTCCCCTGGCCTGCTCAGCGGCATCCGGGCCCGGCAGCCCTTCCCAGTCACTCCGTGTATGCCGAGTGTAGGGCCACGCACTGCACACCTCCTTGGCGAGAGCTAGATTTCCTCGGCACGGCAACAGCTCCAGGGAAACTCTTCTCTCACGGGCCACTCGTCAAGGAACCCTGCCTCATTGCCCTTGTCTGAGCTGCACTTAGGGAAACCATCTGCTTCGCAGGCCTTCCAGGAACCCTTAGCCGAGGGCATCATACCTGCAGGAGAAAGTCGGCTTGCGTTTCCAATGCCACGGAAGTACAGTGCTTCCTCTTACCCTGCAGGCCTTTGGTAGAGGCTAAGGCCCGATAGAGCCTACCTAGAGGGTTCCTTGGATGAGGGAGTTGGCTACATGCAGGGCACCCTGTGAAGAAAGGAGGACTCAGGGCAGGAGCGAGGGCGTAGCTAGGGTCCTTGTGGCCTTAGAAGAAATCCCAAGGGAGTGGTCTACGTGTGCACTGGAAGTGGGGGGCCGGGGGGCAGAAACCTTGCATTCCCATTTTGAAAGCTCCATTCACGCTGCCTTGGCGCTCCCTCCCTGTATAACCCCGTTTCTGAGGGGCCTCTAGGCGCGGGAGGCAGGGCTCGGGGAAGAGAAGGAATCTTTCTCTCAGTTCTCAGGGGGCCTCCGGCGCCGTGCTGGGAGCTCATCCTGTCAGGCTGTAGGAAGGACTACAGGGAACGTCCACGAGAGGGCATGCCTCGAGGAAGCCTTTGAGTCGCCCTGCCTGGAACGGAGCACACAGCAGCAAGCTCTTGGAGGTCTTAGTCACTCTAGTGCTTTATTTGAACGGTGCTGCCCGTCTCAGGACTCCTAGGCGCTTTGGGTGTGCACCCTTTTCCTTGCTAAAACCCCCTGCCCCTGTGAGCATGCTGTGCCACACCCAGGCCTCTAGGGCTTTCGGGGAGGGGACTACTGTGTCTGCCGAAGGAAGGACTACAACCAGCGCTTTTAAAGGGGACGGCTACGATTCCTCGGCACTCCAACAGCATCAGGAACGCGTTTCTAGCCGCTCCACAGTGCCCTGGAAGTTTTCGCCATTGACCTTCTCTCAGCGGCACTGAGGAAATAGCCCGCTTAGAACGAACGCCTTCTGGCACCTCGGTTGGAAAGTCGCTCTACTCACGGAGAGAGTCAGCTTGCAGTGCAGCGGCAACTAAAGCAGAGTTCTTCAGGCAACACATCGGTCGTTTGGAAGAGGCAGACGCTTACATGCCTAAAGGGAGCCTGCCTTGGTTGTGGCCGTTTGCTCCGCTCCGAACACCCTGCGTAAACACGCTGATCCAGGGAAGGGCCCTTTGTGTACCTTGTGTTGCTCGTGCCTTGGTGAAGCCCCAGGTGACGTTTGCCGCCTGCCGGGCTGGAAGTGCGGGCCTGAAGGCACAGTTTGAAAGTTCCCTCCATCGGTCCTTGAATGACATGGAGAGACACCCTCTCTGACGGGCCTCTCGTCACGGTAGGCACGGCTCTGGGAAGGAAATGAGTGCTCTCTCGTAAAACACGGTGCGTCCAGGGCCTGCTTGGGAGCTCAGGCCGCTCTGCTCTAGACCTACCCGGAGACCGAACGTCAGCCCCTGCCTCGAGGAAAGTCGCTCTATTGCCCAGCTGAAGCGGAGGCATGCAGCACTTTCCAAGAGGCCTTGGTTGCGCTTCTGCTTTCTCTTCTTGCTAGTGCGCCGTTCTAGAGCCCAGGACACCCAGGGCCCTGGCGTTTGCACCCGAGGCCCTGCCAGACCACTGAATACCGGCAGGCTCCCCTGGCCTGCTCAGCGGCATCCGGGCCCGGCAGCCCTTCCCAGTCACTCCGTGTATGCCGAGTGTAGGGCCACGCACTGCACACCTCCTTGGCGAGAGCTAGATTTCCTCGGCACGGCAACAGCTCCAGGGAAACTCTTCTCTCACGGGCCACTCGTCAAGGAACCCTGCCTCATTGCCCTTGTCTGAGCTGCACTTAGGGAAACCATCTGCTTCGCAGGCCTTCCAGGAACCCTTAGCCGAGGGCATCATACCTGCAGGAGAAAGTCGGCTTGCGTTTCCAATGCCACGGAAGTACAGTGCTTCCTCTTACCCTGCAGGCCTTTGGTAGAGGCTAAGGCCCGATAGAGCCTACCTAGAGGGTTCCTTGGATGAGGGAGTTGGCTACATGCAGGGCACCCTGTGAAGCAAGGAGGACTCAGGGCAGGAGCGAGTGCGTAGCTAGGGTCCTTGTGCCCTTAGAAGAAATCCCAAGGGAGTGGTCTACGTGTGCACTGGAAGTGGGGGGCCGGGGGGCAGAAACCTTGCATTCCCATTTTGAAAGCTCCATTCACGCTGCCTTGGCCCTCCCTCCCTGTATAACCCCGTTTCTGAGGGGCCTCTAGGCGCGGGAGGCAGGGCTCGGGGAAGAGAAGGAATCTTTCTCTCAGTTCTCAGGGGGCCTCCGGCGCCGTGCTGGGAGCTCATCCTGTCAGGCTGTAGGAAGGACTACAGGGAACGTCCACGAGAGGGCATGCCTCGAGGAAGCCTTTGAGTCGCCCTGCCTGGAACGGAGCACACAGCAGCAAGCTCTTGGAGGTCTTAGTCACTCTAGTGCTTTATTTGAACGGTGCTGCCCGTCTCAGGACTCCTAGGCGCTTTGGGTGTGCACCCTTTTCCTTGCTAAAACCCCCTGCCCCTGTGAGCATGCTGTGCCACACCCAGGCCTCTAGGGCTTTCAGCGAGGGGACTACTGTGTCTGCCGAAGGAAGGACTACAACCAGCGCTTTTAAAGGGGACGGCTACGATTCCTCGGCACTCCAACAGCATCAGGAACGCGTTTCTAGCCGCTCCACAGTGCCCTGGAAGTTTTCGCCATTGACCTTCTCTCAGCGGCACTGAGGAAATAGCCCGCTTAGAACGAACGCCTTCTGGCACCTCGGTTGGAAAGTCGCTCTACTCACGGAGAGAGTCAGCTTGCAGTGCAGCGGCAACTAAAGCAGAGTTCTTCAGGCAACACATCGGTCGTTTGGAAGAGGCAGACGCTTACATGCCTAAAGGGAGCCTGCCTTGGTTGTGGCCGTTTGCTCCGCTCCGAACACCCTGCGTAAACACGCTGATCCAGGGAAGGGCCCTTTGTGTACCTTGTGTTGCTCGTGCCTTGGTGAAGCCCCAGGTGACGTTTGCCGCCCGCCGGGCTGGAAGTGCGGGCCTGAAGGCACAGTTTGAAAGTTCCCTCCATCGGTCCTTGAATGACATGGAGAGACACCCTCTCTGACGGGCCTCTCGTCACGGTAGGCACGGCTCTGGGAAGGAAATGAGTGCTCTCTCGTAAAACACGGTGCGTCCAGGGCCTGCTTGGGAGCTCAGGCCGCTCTGCTCTAGACCTACCCGGAGACCGAACGTCAGCCCCTGCCTCGAGGAAAGTCGCTCTATTGCCCAGCTGAAGCGGAGGCATGCAGCACTTTCCAAGAGGCCTTGGTTGCGCTTCTGCTTTCTCTTCTTGCTAGTGCGCCGTTCTAGAGCCCAGGACACCCAGGGCCCTGGCGTTTGCACCCGAGGCCCTGCCAGACCACTGAATACCGGCAGGCTCCCCTGGCCTGCTCAGCGGCATCCGGGCCCGGCAGCCCTTCCCAGTCACTCCGTGTATGCCGAGTGTAGGGCCACGCACTGCACACCTCCTTGGCGAGAGCTAGATTTCCTCGGCACGGCAACAGCTCCAGGGAAACTCTTCTCTCACGGGCCACTCGTCAAGGAACCCTGCCTCATTGCCCTTGTCTGAGCTGCACTTAGGGAAACCATCTGCTTCGCAGGCCTTCCAGGAACCCTTAGCCGAGGGCATCATACCTGCAGGAGAAAGTCGGCTTGCGTTTCCAATGCCACGGAAGTACAGTGCTTCCTCTTACCCTGCAGGCCTTTGGTAGAGGCTAAGGCCCGATAGAGCCTACCTAGAGGGTTCCTTGGATGAGGGAGTTGGCTACATGCAGGGCACCCTGTGAAGAAAGGAGGACTCAGGGCAGGAGCGAGGGCGTAGCTAGGGTCCTTGTGCCCTTAGAAGAAATCCCAAGGGAGTGGTCTACGTGTGCACTGGAAGTGGGGGGCCGGGGGGCAGAAACCTTGCATTCCCATTTTGAAAGCTCCATTCACGCTGCCTTGGCGCTCCCTCCCTGTATAACCCCGTTTCTGAGGGGCCTCTAGGCGCGGGAGGCAGGGCTCGGGGAAGAGAAGGAATCTTTCTCTCAGTTCTCAGGGGGCCTCCGGCGCCGTGCTGGGAGCTCATCCTGTCAGGCTGTAGGAAGGACTACAGGGAACGTCCACGAGAGGGCATGCCTCGAGGAAGCCTTTGAGTCGCCCTGCCTGGAACGGAGCACACAGCAGCAAGCTCTTGGAGGTCTTAGTCACTCTAGTGCTTTATTTGAACGGTGCTGCCCGTCTCAGGACTCCTAGGCGCTTTGGGTGTGCACCCTTTTCCTTGCTAAAACCCCCTGCCCCTGTGAGCATGCTGTGCCACACCCAGGCCTCTAGGGCTTTCGGGGAGGGGACTACTGTGTCTGCCGAAGGAAGGACTACAACCAGCGCTTTTAAAGGGGACGGCTACGATTCCTCGGCACTCCAACAGCATCAGGAACGCGTTTCTAGCCGCTCCACAGTGCCCTGGAAGTTTTCGCCATTGACCTTCTCTCAGCGGCACTGAGGAAATAGCCCGCTTAGAACGAACGCCTTCTGGCACCTCGGTTGGAAAGTCGCTCTACTCACGGAGAGAGTCAGCTTGCAGTGCAGCGGCAACTAAAGCAGAGTTCTTCAGGCAACACATCGGTCGTTTGGAAGAGGCAGACGCTTACATGCCTAAAGGGAGCCTGCCTTGGTTGTGGCCGTTTGCTCCGCTCCGAACACCCTGCGTAAACACGCTGATCCAGGGAAGGGCCCTTTGTGTACCTTGTGTTGCTCGTGCCTTGGTGAAGCCCCAGGTGACGTTTGCCGCCTGCCGGGCTGGAAGTGCGGGCCTGAAGGCACAGTTTGAAAGTTCCCTCCATCGGTCCTTGAATGACATGGAGAGACACCCTCTCTGACGGGCCTCTCGTCACGGTAGGCACGGCTCTGGGAAGGAAATGAGTGCTCTCTCGTAAAACACGGTGCGTCCAGGGCCTGCTTGGGAGCTCAGGCCGCTCTGCTCTAGACCTACCCGGAGACCGAACGTCAGCCCCTGCCTCGAGGAAAGTCGCTCTATTGCCCAGCTGAAGCGGAGGCATGCAGCACTTTCCAAGAGGCCTTGGTTGCGCTTCTGCTTTCTCTTCTTGCTAGTGCGCCGTTCTAGAGCCCAGGACACCCAGGGCCCTGGCGTTTGCACCCGAGGCCCTGCCAGACCACTGAATACCGGCAGGCTCCCCTGGCCTGCTCAGCGGCATCCGGGCCCGGCAGCCCTTCCCAGTCACTCCGTGTATGCCGAGTGTAGGGCCACGCACTGCACACCTCCTTGGCGAGAGCTAGATTTCCTCGGCACGGCAACAGCTCCAGGGAAACTCTTCTCTCACGGGCCACTCGTCAAGGAACCCTGCCTCATTGCCCTTGTCTGAGCTGCACTTAGGGAAACCATCTGCTTCGCAGGCCTTCCAGGAACCCTTAGCCGAGGGCATCATACCTGCAGGAGAAAGTCGGCTTGCGTTTCCAATGCCACGGAAGTACAGTGCTTCCTCTTACCCTGCAGGCCTTTGGTAGAGGCTAAGGCCCGATAGAGCCTACCTAGAGGGTTCCTTGGATGAGGGAGTTGGCTACATGCAGGGCACCCTGTGAAGAAAGGAGGACTCAGGGCAGGAGCGAGTGCGTAGCTAGGGTCCTTGTGCCCTTAGAAGAAATCCCAAGGGAGTGGTCTACGTGTGCACTGG
>NW_027671171.1:0-19593 GCF_964165515.1 Mesoplodon bidens
AAACTTAGAGTCCTCCCTCTAACCCCACCCTCCTGCATTCTCCATCTCCAGTGCGGCTCTGCCATCTAGAGGGATGCTGGGAGCCTTCCTCCCTTGTTCCTTCCCCTCACTGCTGTCAGTCTCTGGATCCCACCCCTCCTGCCCCCTGAATCTCTCTGCTCCATGCCTTTCTCTTTCTACCAGCCAGACCCCAGCACAGGCCTTGACTTCCTCTGTCCACTTGCCTAGCCTCCTCCCTCCAGTCCATGGCCCCCCAGATGGTCCTTGAGTCTTTCTACCCCCAGAGCGGCCCCCTCATCCCTCACAGCCCCTCCCGTGGCTCCCCAGCACCTGGCCTTGGAAGACAACCAAGTTCCTCATCAGAACTTCCAGGCCCTGCATGGCCTAGACCCACCCACTCCTTTCCCCCTCCAGCACTTCCTCTTTGAACACCCTGCCATTCTTAGGCCATCTCTCCCCTCCCAGCCTTGGCCAGGACAGTCTCCTTTGCCTGAGAGCTCTGGCTCACTCCCCCACCACCTCCAACCTGGCTTAACCACAACTTGTCCTTCAAGTCTCACCTTATCAAGAACCAAAATAATAATTACCCATTTGCTGTGGTCCAGGAACTGTGCGAAATTCTTCCCGGGCATTAGGCTGAACACTTCCAAATGCTCTGAGCTGGGTGTTTACAAACAAGGATACTACAGCTCAGAGACATCAAGGGACCTGCTGGAGGTTGCATAGCCAGAGGGAAGAGCTTGGTCCACAATGGTCAGGCTGCTCACTCCTCCTGAAAGCTTTCCCTACCACCCTATGCTAGTAATGGTTATAATACAGAGTAAGCATTTTCTGCATATCAGATATGGTTCTGAAGATGCTACATTAATTACCCTTCAGAACCCCATGGGAGGACTTCCCTGGTGGTCCAGTGGTTGACTCCGTGCCCCCAGTGCAGGGGGCCCAGGTTCGATCCCTGGTCAGGGAACTAGATCCCGTGTGCCACAACTAAGACCTGGCGCAGCCAAATAAAGAAATAAATAGATTTAAAAAAAAAAAAAAAAAAAAACCATGGGGTAGGCTTTATAGCTTAAAAATGGTTACAGGGCTTCCCTGGTGGCGCAGTGGTTGAGAGTCCGCCTGCCGATGCAGGGGACATGGGTTCATGCCCTGGTCCGGGAAGATCCCACATGCCGCGGAGCGGCTGGGCCCGTGAGCCATGGCCGCTGAGCCTGCGCGTCCGGAGCCTGTGCTCCGCAACGGGAGAGGCCACAGCAGTGAGAGGCCCGCGTACCGCAAAAAAAAAAAAGGTTACAAATTCAACCCTCCTCCTACTAAGAAATAGGGTCTATCTCCCCCTCCCTTGGATCTAGGTCGGCTCTGTGACTGTCAGACCAAGAGAGCACAGCACAAGTGGCCCTGTGCTAGTTTCTGCATCTAGGCCTTGACAGACTGGCATACTCCACTTCCCGCATTATAGGGTACCCCTGCTGGGACCCAGCTGCCATGATGTGAGGAAGCTCAGTCATCCCAGTGGAGAGCAATCATGGTCCCTGGCCAACAGCCAGCTCAAGTCAACATCCCCAGCCAGCTTGCCAGGCACATGACGGAGGCATCCTGGACACGCCATTTGAGCCACCCAGACTGATGCTACATGGAAGAGAGGCAAGCTGTCCTCGCCAAGCCCTGTCCAAATTTCAGATGTACAAGCAAAATAAATGATTTTTGGTTTAAGCCACCAAGTTGTGGAGAGGTCTGTCATGCCATGACAGACAACCAGAAAATGGGTATTATTACTAACTCCACCCGATGGAGGAAGAAACCCAGGCTCAGAGAATAGGAACCTGCCAAAGGTCCTCTCAGAGCCAGCGACTGGCCAGGCTGGGAGATGAACCCAGGGCCTTGGGCTCTAGACCCCAGGCCCCCAACCACTACGCCAAGTTCTTACTATTTCGATCGTCCACATGAGGAAACTGAAGATCAGAGACGGGAAGTAACTCGCTCAAGATCTCACAGCTGGTAAGTGTGAGAGTGAGGGTCTAAAATCACTATGTCTGACTCCAGGACCCCGCTCTTCATCCTCACACTAGGTTTTCATTGTCTGCTGCTTGTCTGTCTCCCCAACCAGGACCAGACCTTCCGGCCTCATTCCCTCTTGGGTCCCAAGTCTCAACAAGGGCCTGGCACCACTGTCTGTGCCCCCTTCACCATGGAAGCTCCTCACAGGCAGGGGCCGGATGTGACTCCCCTGGCTCCCCAGCCTCACCCAGCACAGGACCTGGCACACAGGAGACTTAAGTAAATGTTTGTTGAATGAATCAAAGAATGGGTTTCTGGGGAATGAGTTAACAAAGACAGACGCCGCAAGAGTCAAGGTTTTATTGCCGGGTTTCAGGGAAAGGGCTCAAATGCGCCCAATCTCCTTCAGCTTGGCCACCAGGTCCTCTGTGGTCTCCACCTTGACACCGGCCGTGCGCTGGGGTGGGTCTTCCACGCTAATCACGGAGAGCTTGGAGGTCAGGTCCACGCCCAGGTCCCCAGCCTTGATGACTTCGATCTTCTTCTTCTTGGCTTTCTGCACATGGGAGGCCCACGGTTCACAGGGCTGCCCAAGCCCCTGCCCACACTCCTGCAGCCCCCTTCCATGGGTGCCATGTCTGCAGAACCACTCCCATTTGGCTGAACCCTTCTGGACCTGCCTACCGGCCAGGGCACACGTGACCTCTTACAGGGCCACACCTGGTGTGGACAATTCCTGCTGGCTGGGATGCCCTGGGGAGCCCTCCTATCGCGGGAGCCCACCTTTAGTCAACCGCCGTGGGAAGTCCTTCACTGGCTGGAGCGGACTGGCAAAGTCATTCTTCTGGCAATAATAACTCAATAGACTTTTGGCCAAGATGACCAATTGTACTCTCCCTGTTGGCTGAGATGATGACTCACTGAACCCTCCCTACTGCCTAGGATGACACACTGAAACCTTGCTACTGGCTGAGATGACTCACTTGAACTCACCTATTGGCTGAGATGACTCAATGAACCCTCCTTGTTGGATGAAATGACATACTGAACGCCCCCTGTCAGTTGAGATGACACACCGAACTCTCCATTTTGGCTGAGATGACACACTGAACTCACCCTATTGGCTGAGATGACACATTAAACGCTGTTGGCTGAGATGACACACTAAACCCTCCGTATTGCCTGAGATGGTACATTGAATCCTTCCTATTGGCTGAGATGACCCAATGAACCCATTCTAGAGCCATGATGAACAGTGAACTCTTCCTGTTAGCCATGATGGCCTCAATGATGCCCTCCTACCGGGGGGAACCTTCCCTGACAAACCAAGATGACTTAATGAATCCTCCTTATTTGGCTAAGAGCACACAGTGAACTTTTCCCATTGGTTGGAGTGACAGGGGAACCCTTCCTAGAGTCCAGTGAAGCCTTTCTATTGGCTGAGGTAACCAGCAAAACCTCCCTGTTCGCCAAAACAGCCACCCGCACCCCCCAACCCCGAAGCCTCACTATTGGCAGAAATGATTCAGTGAACCCGCTCCGTTGGTCAAACTGACCGGGTGACCCCTTCCTTTGGAGGAGACGTCCCTTGGGTCCTCTCTCCTCCCACCTGACCACCAGGGAGGCACTGGGCCTGCAGCACTCACCCACCCCCGGGCCCCCAGTGGCCCATCTGCCAAGCACTCACCATGATGTTGGGTAACGTGGCGTAGCGGGGTTCGTTGAGCCGCAGGTCAGCGGTCACCACGGCAGGCAGCTTCAGGCGCAGGGTCTCCAGGCCCCCATCGATCTCCCGCTCCACTTTCACCTTGTCTCCTTCCATCGTCACCTGGGAGGCAAATGTGCCCTGGGGAGGGACAGCGTTGGGGGAGCACAGGTGAGGTTAAACCCAGTGCGGGCACAGAGCAGGCCACTGCTGAGTGCACAGAACACGGATGAGCCAATGAAGGAGAACAGAAGTGGGAGAGTTCCGCAAGGTGACCTACAGACATCAAGCTCAAAAACAGGAGGAAGCCACAAGAAGGGAACTCAAATATCCAGGGGAGGATCTTTCCTGGGACCCAGGGTGTAGGTCCTAATGTCCTGAACCTGCCCGTTGGATCTCCCTTCCTTAATGATAATGAACATGTATGGAGTTTGGGGCACTGTTCTAAGCGACTGTTGGTTTTTTTTTTTTTTTTTTTTTTGCGGTACGCGGTCCTCTCACTGTTGTGGCCTCTCCCCTTGCGGAGCACAGGCTCAGCAGCCACGGTTCACGGGCCCAGCCGCTCCACGGCATGTGGGATCCTCCCGGACCGGGGAACGAACCCGCGTCCCCTGCACCGGCAGGCGGACTCTCAACCACTGCGCCACCAGGGAAGCCCTAAGCGACTGTTTTAAGTCATCAGATCCTCACAGGAACTCTATGAGGTAAGTGCTATTATCCCCGTTTTACAGATGAGGAAAACTGAGGCAGAGAGAGGCTCAAAAATGTGTCCAGCCTGCTTCCAGGCTCCATGTCATGGTGGCACTTACCCACCTTTCTGTCCCTAAGAGCTTCCTTTGAGGTCCCTCTGTTGAGCCAACAACAGAGCCTCCTGTGTACCTTGATCCTCGAAACATCCTCTGGGGCCCCCTCAGCACCCACCCTCTGGCCCAAGGCTCCTCTGCCCTTCTGTCCTGAACCACCATTTCCTGAGGTGACCTACACCCTCTCTGTCTAACCAACCTGTTCTCTCCGTTCACTTATTCACTGGACAAATCTTTCAGGTCTTAGTTGGAATGTCCCATGAGCCCGGCTCTGGGGATGCACCATGAACACAAGTGACAAGGACCCAGCTTTTGGGGGCATTTATCCTGCAATGAAGACCACTGGTAACCAAGTAAATTCACAGTGGCCACCAGCCACATGTGGCTTCTGAGCATGTGAAATGTGGTTAGTTCCATCGAGGGAGGGACGGAATTTTTCATTTTATTTCATTAATTTACATTTTAAAACCAATAAGCAAGATCCATTATCATGATCGTGGTGATGGTTTCATAGGTGTGTAACACATGTCAAAGCTTACCTAACTGTACACTTTACACGTGTGCAGTTTATTGTACAGGTCAGTTTTATCTCAATAAAGCTGTTAAAAAAACAAACAAAAAAGGATACTTGATGCAGTTATTGGAAAACGTTTTAAGTCTGTTTGGAACAAGTTGGACGCGTGAATCTACTTTTTCAACAGTGAGTATTAGGAATCTAAGTATTTCTTATGGAAATTGAGCATGTGAATTGAGATGTGCTGTAAATATAAAATACACACTGGTTTTCGTGACCTCGTACCAAAAGCCAAAAGAATGTAAAATAACTCAATTTTTTTTTTCGTTTTTTCTTTTTCGGCCACACCACGCGGCTTGTGGGATCTTATTTCCCCAACCAGGATTGAACCTGGGCCCTCGGTAGTGAAAGCACAGTCTTAACCACTGGACTGCCAGGGAATTCCCAGCTCAATATTTTTTTCTGTTGATGACATGTTGAAATAGTATTATCGATATATTATGTGAAATAATATAGGATTAAAATGAATTTGGCCTTTTTAACTTTTTTAATGTAGCTATGAAAAGCTTTAAATGACCCATGTCGCTTGCATTTCTATTGGACTGGAATGGGAACTGTGGGGTTGGGGAGGGGGCGTGAGTACTTTCATAGACAGTGGGCAAGGCAGGCCTCTCTGAAGAGGTGATATCTGAGGAGAGACCTGGTGGGGAGTGAAAAGCCCTGAGGAGATCTGAGAGAACCCTGTTCCAGGCTGAGGGAACAGTCAGTGCAAAGGCCCTGAGGCAGGGCTGAGTGGTGTGGTTGAGGAGCAGCAGGCTGGGGAAGCGGCATGTGAAGGCCCAGATGTGGCCTGGTGTCCTGGCTGTGCGCCCCTCCTTCCTGCCCACTGGAGTAGCCATCCTGCTTTACACCTGCCTCCCTCCAGAAGGGCAAGGACAGGGTGGCTGTGTTCTGAGCCCCCAGGCCTGGCCTGCAGCAGATGCTCCCCACTCCGGCCTCACCTGTGGCCAGTCCAGAAATCCGGCTGTCATCTGCCCTGTCTGGTTACAATCATCATCGATGGCCTGAGTGGGGAAAGAGAGAAGACTGTACAATGATGGAGCTTCTCACGTACCATTTGGGCCTTTCTCTAGAATGCAGGGTGGCAAATGTTTTCTCTAATGGGCCAGGTAGTAAATATCATAAGGTCTCTGTCACAGTCACTCAGCTCTGCTGCTACAGTGCACGAGCAGCCGTAGACAATAAGTGTCTATGTAAACAAACGCAGTAGCGTTTCAATAAAACTTTATTTATAAAATCAGTGGTGGCCATGGACCACAGTTTGCTGACTCCTGGTCTAGAATGATCCCATCCCCTCACTTGGGCCCCGGGATAGGCAGTCACTCGTCCAGGAGTACATGAGGGCACCTGGCATCCCAGATGCCAAATCTTTGCCCGCTGTCTAAATACTCCAGAGGCCTCCCTCTAGCCAAACCCTATGCCAGTCACACTAGGGAACTAGATGAATGGCATCTGGGCCAATGAGAATGCTTTATCCCTGACCCCAGTGATTGGTTCAGGGATGGGCACATGACTCCAGCTGGACCAGTGAAGTACCAGCTATAGAAGCTTTGCTGGAGCCCTTGGGAAAGAGGTTCTTATCTTTCTCTTGGGTTTGTTAGGCTGGTGGGATGTGAGCCTGGAGATACACAGAGTGAAGCCAAGACAGAGGAGAGGAGTGTAGAGCACGTGGGACTGGATCAAGCTGTGCCTGAAGCTCGTTACATAACCTGATGATTGCTTTTTGGCTTCAGCCAGTTTGAGTCACGATTCTGTCGCCTACCTGCTTCCCCAGCAGCACCAGGTCCACCTTCTCCTTCTCTGCCAGCTTGGCCAGGACCCGGGCCACCTGCAGGGGACCCAGGCGATCCACCTCTGCAGCCGGCACCTCCACGTGGATGCCTCGGTCTGCACCCATGGCCAGAGCAGTGCGGATGGTCTCCTGCGGAGCAGAGAAGGGGCTTGACTTGGCTTCTAGCCCTAGGGGGACCCAGGAGCCCAGTCTCCAGCCCTCCTCCCTCAGACCCAGGAGTCCAGGCCCCAGTCCCTCTTCCCTTAGACCCGGGACTTGGGGTCCCAGCCCCTCCCCAGTCCCCCGAGCACCTGGCACTGGGTAGGCCCGCAGCTGACAGCAATGACTTCCTTCACCAGCTTCTTCTCCTTGAGCCGTACGGCCTCCTCCACGGCGATCTCGCAGAAGGGGTTCATGGAGTGCTTCACGCCATCCGTGACCACACCCGTCCCGTCGGACTTCACCCGGATCTGCTCAGCCAGGAGGGGAGGTGGCACGGTCAGGGGGAAGCGGGCGAGAAGGTGGGGGTCGGGAGGGGGGCGGTGGCCGAGACACCAAGCCTCGCGCAGGCTGGACGGGGACCACAGGGATCTGGAAAGGGGCAGGGCCTTGTCCAGGGTCCCACAGCTCCAGGGACAGGGAGCGTTAGAATTCACAGACGGGTGGAGGTCACCTTCTCACTCAGACATTCGCTGAGCACCAGGGACGTCTGCCATGCTCGTCCTGCTCTGTGGCTGCTCCTCGGGCCCGAAAGAGTGTTTCTCAAATTTTTCTTTACCATAACCCACTGCGAGAGGTACATGTTACAATATCCCCAAGTGTATTATGAATGCACAACACACATTTATACATAAACGTAAATACCAAGGCAATGTAAGGTTCGCTGATCGATTCTAACCCTTCCATTATACACCATACCCTGACATTTTCTGTTCTTTTTTTTTAAATGCCAGCCTGCCACATGGTTTTCCTGACCGACACATGGTTAAGATCTAGTCTGAAAAACACTAGCATTGAAAGCCTCTCTCTGCCAAACAGGCTAAGGTCAAGGGCAAGGAAACCTCGTCTATTCCCTTCCTCACATGGTGAGTCTTCACTGAACACTGGCCCTGCGCTGGATTCCTAGGCACCACCGTGTGCAAGGCAGACAGGTCTGCTGGCCCGGGAGCTCCTGGTCTGGCACAGTGGGGCATGGCAGGAACAACTAACTACTGCTTCTGTTAGTTTCCCAAGGCTGCTGTGACAAATGACCACAAGCTTGGTGGCTTACCGTCTCACACTTCTGGAGGCCAGAAGGCCAAAATAGGTTTCGCTGTGAAATCAAGGTGTCGGCAGGGCTGCGGTCCCTCGGGAGGCTCAAGGGGAGAATCTATTCCTTGGCTTCTTCAACTTGGAGGGGCTGCCAGCATTCCTTGGCTTGGGGTGGCATCACTTCACCCTCAGCTCTGTGCTCCATCTTCGTGCAGCCGTGTGTGTGTGTGTGTGTGTGTGTGTGTGTGTGTGTGTGTGTGTGTGTGTGTGTGTGTGTGTGTGTGTGTGTGTGTGTGTGTGTGTGTGTGTGTGTGTGTGTGTGTGTGTGTGTGTGTGTGTGTGTGTGTGTGTGTGTGTGTGTGTGTGTGTGAGAGAGAGAGAGAGAGAGAGAGAGAGAGAGAGAGAGAGAGAGAGAGAGAGAGAGAGAGACGAAACTCGACTCCTCTCTTATAAGGACTCTTGAGATGGCATCTAGGGCCCACCTGGGGAATCCAGGAGAACCTCCCCATCTCAAGATCCTGAACTCAGTCGGGACTTCCCTGGCGGTGCAGTGGTTAGGACTCCGCGCTTCCACTGCCAGGGCCCTGGGTTTGGTCCCTGGTTGGGGAACTAAGATCCCCCAACCCACAAGGTGCAGCCAAAAAAAAAAAAAAAAAAAATCCTTAACTCAATCGCATCTGCAAAGACCCTATCTCCAAAGAAGGTAAGAGTCACAGGTTCCATGGATGAGGAACTTCATAGCCCAGGGGGGCCACTGTTCCCCCCACGATCCTCTTGGTAGCAAACAGGGATGACAGTATTGGCCACTGCAGAAGCATCTCGCAGGAGCCCTGTTCTAAGCAATCACACGCATCCTAACTCATCGATCCTGGCAACGGCCCCGTGAAAGAGGAGCTGTCGCTGTCCCTGTGGGCAGACGAGGAAACTGATGCTCCGAACGGAAGTACCTGTCCCAAAGTCACACGGCCAGTCAGCAGTGCTCTGTGCCCCAAGCACTCGAGTCCCCTGCTGTACCACCTGACAATTCCTGAAGGGGAGTCCAGGAGCTGTGAGACAGCATGATCGGGGCCCGACCCAGTCTAATGTTGGAGGCTATCAGGGAAGGCTTCCCTGACGCAGTGGCACTTGAGCTGAACCTGAAAGAGGAACGGGCATCGAGTAGGTGAAGTGTGAGGGAAAGTGCTGGGGGTGGGGGGGAGCATGTGCAAAAGCCCTGAGGTTTGAGGAGTCCCAGGAGGCTGGTGTGGCCAGGGGAACACAGTGTGCTGTCAGAGAAGCTGGCAGGGGCTGAACCGGGGTGACAGGCACAATAACAGATCCTCAGGGTGCCCACATCCTAATCCCCGGAACCTGTGACTGTCACCTACATGGCAAAAGGGGCTTTGCAAAAGTGATTAAGTTTAGGATTTTGAGAGAGGGAGATTATCCTGGATTATCCAGGTGGGCCCAAAGTAATCACAAGGGTCCTTACAAGTGAAAGAGGGAGGTGAGAGAGCATCAAGGTCCAAGAGAGCAAACGCTAGACTGCTGATCGAAGACATAAGAAGGGGCCACAAGCCAAGGGACGCAGGTGGCCTCCAGAAGCTGGAAAAGGCCAGGAAACGGATTCTCTTCTTGAGCCTCCGGAAGCCATGCAGCCCTGCTGACACCTTGATCTTAGCCCAGTGGACTCATTTCAGACTTCTGACCTCCAGAACTGTAAGAGAATAAATCTGTTGTTGTGAGCCACTAAGTTTATGGTAACTAGTTACAGCAGCAATAGGAAACGAATTCAACTGTGCAGGGCCCAGCAGGCCATGCCGGGGAGCTGGGTCTTGATCCAAAGAACAACAAGGAAAGGTAAAGAGGTGAGTGGATCCAACTGAAGTTTGTACAGGGTCGTTCTGTATCTTGGTGTAGAAAACTGGAAAAATGGCAAGAGTGGAAGTGGGGAAACAGCTGGGCAGCTGTTGGTCACCGAAGTAAGAGATGACAGTGACTCGGACAGTCCATCCACATGTGGAAGTGGGTGGACTGGAGAGGTCCGTGGAGGTGAAACGGACAGGGTGCTGCGGGAGGAGAGGGAAGAGTCTAGCAGGACGCGTGGGTTTCTGGTGGGTACATCAGTACAGTGGGGGAGGATGCTGAATTTGGCTCTAGCCTGAGAGAGAGATTGTCAGAGAAGCCTGGCTTGGGAGCCTGCACAGTCTGGCTCAGGACCTGACCTCCTTCTTCTCCTTGGCCGGAGCAGACCTGGGCTGACAGCAGGGACTCTCTCTCTCTGGGACTATCTCCCTGCGCCTGTTTCTCTGGGGCTGAAGGATGTGGCTGTTCCTCCCATCCACGGGACAGAACTGAGATGGGACTGTGGGATTCAGGCAGGGGTCCCCCAGTCTGGCTGTACCTCAGGGACCGGTAACATTAAAAGGAGGAGGAGAAAAAGGAAAAGGACAACTGTCACTTTCTATCACTGTTACTTCATTTTGAAAAAGTCACCTTAGCACCAACAGTAAGACTCAAACCCCAGAACTTAATAAATGCACTTTACAGAAAAAGCCATGGAGCAAACACCATGCACTGAGTCCATGTTTTTTTTTTTTTTTTTCACTAGAACCTGGGCTGCGCATGTCACCCAGGATTTCCCCAGAACTTCCCAGAAACGCCCCTGGCTCCACCCCTCACCTCCTTCCGTGGTGGTCATCTTCCTCAAACTGCATCCCTCCTAACTCTCCCCACCCCCTTCCTCTGTTTCTTTCTGGAGCACGCCTGCCATATGACGTATGCTGTACTGATTAGCTGTCTTCTCCCCAGCAGAACGTCAACTCCATGAGGACAGGGATTTAGGGGCATTTTGGTCATGACCACCATATCCCCAAGGCCTAGAACGGTGCCTGGCATGTGGTGGATGCACTGGAAATATTTGTCGGATGAATGAATGAGAATTTGCTCACAAGAGTAATGCATTAAAACCTGCACCTGTCCGTTCATCGAACACTTACTAAACAGCATGGAAACTAACAGGCCAAAGTCCTGTCTTTCATGAAAAAAATAAAATCCAAGATAGGAGTTTCCCCTTTATAAATAGGAAAGCAGCCCATGAGTATAAGCCCTCACTGGGAAGCCAGGGGGCCCAAGAGAGGGCCTCAAGCCTGCTCCGGCCCTGGCAGGACTCTCAGCCCCAGAACCCTGACCCCCAAGGAGGAAGGGATGCGAGCTCTCCAGCACCAGGGACCCGTGCCAGCTCACCTTCTCCGTGGAAGACCTTTGAAGCCTGAGTTGATTTCAAGCTTCAGAAACACGGTTTAGTTAAATTACGTAAGTCGGGAAACTATGGTTGGCCTGAAAAATCAGTGACGAACCTTTTTTTTTTTTAAATAATGATGTTTTATAAATTGAGGGAGATGATTCAGTGAAGCTTCCAGGCTTTCTCTGTAAGGTGTAACAAATTAACTCTCAACAGAAACAGCCAGAGGGGACTTCCCTGGTGGTTAAGACCCCGTGCTTCTACTGCTGGGGGGTGGAGGAGCATGGGTTCAACCCCTGGTTGGCCACATGCCACACAGCACTGCCAAAAGAAAAAATGAAAGAAGAAAAGAAAGAAACAGGCAGGCAGGCAACCTCCAAGGGCTTTATAGGCGTTAACTCATTTAACCGTCCGGACAGCCCAGGACGTTGGTTACTGCCACCGCCATCCTCATTTGCTAGATGGGTCAACTCAGGCACAGAGAGACCAAGCAGGTGACCATGGAAGGCCTCATAGACAAGGTGACTTTTTTTTTTTTTTTTTTTGCGGTACGCGGGCCTCTCACTGTTGTGGCCTCTCCCGTTGCGGAGCACAGGCTCTGGACGCACAGGCTCAGCGGCCATGGCTCACGGGCCCAGCCGCTCCGCGGCACGTGGGATCCTCCCGGACCGGGGCACGAACCCGCGTCCCCTGCATCGGCAGGCGGACTCTCAACCACTGGACCACCAGGGAAGCCCGACAAGGTGACTTTTGAGGAAAGTCTGGAAGGGAGTGAGGAAGCAATCCTGGGAACACAGAGTTGGGTCAGACCTTGCACACACCCCCCCACCCGAAAGGAGCTGCCAGTCTGGGTCAGGGGGTGACAACTGGGCAAACAGAGGATCTCAATCCAGTGTGGGAAGGGCTGAGACGCAAGCCCAGGGGGCTGCAGGAGCGCCCAAGGACACATCAGGGTAGCCTGAGGGGATGGGATGGGGCGGGGCGGGGGGGGGCGCTTCCTGGACGTGGTGATGCCAGAGAATCCCTGCACCCTATTACAATCAGTGGGATCAGAGTCAGGCAGGACAAAGGAGATGAGAAGCAGAGGGGGGAGGGGGATCTGGAAGGGCACCCAGGCAGAGGGCACAGCGGGGGCAAAGGCCCAAGGCAAGCAGCAGCCGGGTCTGTCAGTCAAGTATGAGCCGCTGGGAGGCACAGAGGGGTGACGGAGGGCCAGGGGCCAGGGCTGGACCGCGAAGGGGTGACGGAGGGCCAGGGCGCCAGGGCTGCGCCATGAAGGGGTGACGGAGGGCCAGGGGGCCAGGGCTGGACCACGAAGGGGCTCGAGCACCTGGCGGAGGGGCTGGGACTTTGTCCTCAGGGTGCTGGGAGTGGCGGGATGAGGGGAGGGGCATGGTCAGCCCTGGGGGCAGGAAGCCCCCCCCCACGCAGGCTGGGAGGGGATGGACTGGAGGGGAGAGACTGGGGAAAGAGGAGGAGACAGCGGTGAGGGTTCAGGTAGAAGAAGATGAAGCCTGAACTGCTGCCGAAGAGGGAGCAGGGCAGAGAGATGGAGAGGGCTGGGGGGGCGGGGGGCGGGGCTGAGAAACCACCGGCTGCGGGAGACGAGGGAAGGAGGGCTGGGGTGGCGCCCGGGGTGGTGATTAGGTAGTTAGCAGCGTTTGAATCACTTGTTTCAGACACATCCAGGGAGATGCCCTGGGGCACTGTGGAAGGGGCAGGCCCTGCCAACACTGCAAAAAAGGACGAGTTCACACTTCCCCATTTGGTACAAACGCCAGAGGCACCCGTGGGCCAGGTCCTGGGCTGGGCAATGCTGGGACCCAGAGCTGAGTGTAATGTGAGCCTGTCTGGCGGGGGAGACAGACATGACCCCAGACATCTCAGGCCAGGGCCCAGGGCTGGGGCAGAGGGAGGCTATGGGAGCCCAAAGGGACAGTCAGAGTGGGAAGGAAACCAGAAGAACCGGGTCCCAGGACCCCAAGACGAGCTTGTCCCCCAAACAAGCAACCCCCCTGCCACACGCTGCCAGAGCTGTCATTAGGCCAAGTGGCTGTGGTTGCATTTTGACCTGACTGCGGCTGCCTAGCCGGGTGATCCGGCAGCTAACAGAACCTCCACAGGCCTGTGTCCTCACCTGTCCAATAGGATTAATCATATCTAAACAGGGGAATTCCCTGGCTGTTTTTTTTCCCAGTCGTTAAGACTCTGCACTTTCACTGCCCTGGCCAGGATTCAATCTCTAGTTGGGGAACTAAGATCCCACAAGGCACGCAGCATGGCCAAAAAAAAAAAAAAAAAAAAATCTAGACGGTACTGAAAGGACTGAATAGGTTCATCTCCATCAAGGACCCAGAACGCTGCCTAGTGCATAGTAAGGACCCACTAAATGTGAGTTGTTAATGACTGCTTAAGTTTTCATGCTAGGGTCAGGCCTCCAGGCCCTGTACTGGGCAATGCTGGGGACACAGAGGTGGACTCCTAGTCTGATGCGCATTGCGGGGTGGGGACATACATGGATGGACAGTCACTGCCTTCAGTCTGGTTTAGGCCAACTATTGAGACAAAGTGGCTTGAGGGACTGTGTCTGATTTACCTCTGTCTGGACCAGCTTCTGTCTGGGGACAAGTCAGGCCCTCAGAGACCCTGCCCTCCACCCCTCTCATGGAGGTTGTAAGCTATACCACCAACTTGTCAGAGTGGTTTTCATCTCTAGCAAACACACTTCTCCCTTCCCAGCTAGAGTCTCCTCACTTGCCCTGGGGCTGTGATAACGTCTGGGTTCCCATAGGACCTCCATAACAGCACTTTTTCTGTGCTGAACAGTCAATTGAGTGTGCAAAGCAGCCGAGTGGGTGAAAGCCTGGATTGTGTGCAAAGCGCTAGTTGGGATGAGGAGTCAGAGGGACCTGGATAGGAATCCCGGCTGTGCCCCTTCCCAGCTGAGTGACCCCTCTGTGCCTCAGTTTCTGCGTGTGTTAAACAGGAAGCATGGCTCCTCCAGCAGGTAAGAAATAGAAGGTCACTCGCCCTGCACACAATTCTCAAGAGAGTGAGTACAGAACTGGCGGAAGGGGAACGGGGTCATGACCCAGAAGGGCTGGGTTTGAATGAAGAGGGATCGGGCGTCAGAACCTCTCAGTTCTTGATCTTTGCCCTCAGGTGTGACTTTGACGTTTGAGGGAAGAGCTGCAGCGATCAGAGGTACCAGAAGACCCTCATACAGTGTGCGCTCTTGACCCCAGAAGTATACGGCCGCGGGGCTCAGGGAGGAGGGAGAGGGGGGCCCGGTCACCTTCACGGCGAAGTCGATGACCCTCTTGACAGCCACAAGCGCGCGCAGCTCCGCCATCTTCCCTCCGCGGCGACCCGCCGGGTCAGTCCTCACCGTCGGCCTCACGGCCCGGACGCCCCGCCCTCTGTCCTTCTCTGCGCCGGCGCCCCGCGCTACCAGCCAGTCAACCGCTGCGGTGCCCGCCTCCCCGCCCCGACAGAGGACCAATCAGGAGACCAGAGGGGAGGGCGGTGCGGCAGGCGGATGCAGGCCAATGGGGAGAGGATCCTGGGGAGGGAGGCGGAACCCGGAGGGGAAGGGGAAAACTGCTCTGTGAAGGGGTCGTGGCCGAGAACTAGGGGAAAGGTCTTGCGGGGGAGGGAAGCGCTGCCAGGGGGGAGTTGCAACCAGTCGTCCTAAGCTTTTCCCAGTGCCATAGGATTAGCCCGCTCCTCTAGTTCCCCACCTCTTACTCGCCTCTCCGAGTCGCGGTGCCTATGTGTCCGAGTCCCCCCATTCTCTCCATGCCCGTGTTCCTCATCCCTTCTATGATCGTGCCTCTACGTTCCCCCATATCCGTCCTCCTCCGTCCCTGTCTCCACTTTTCCTCCATGTCTGTGTCCCTACATCCTCTCCACGAGCAGGGACCCCACTACCCCCTGTCCCTGTTCCCATCAAAACCCTTGTCCTGTCCATGTCCGAATCTCCGTTCCCGTGTCCCCCCATGTCTCCACGTTCCCTATAGGTTCGTGTCCTTACTTCCTCCCTGAGCCTCCAGGTACCCCCGTGTCCGCGTCCTCAGGTCCCCCAGAAAGGCACGTGGAGCCGCGGCAATGGAAGCAGTTCCTTTATTCTGCCCCAGGCAGCTGCGGTCATAAGCACACGGGGAATCCACTGATGGCATCCGTGCTCTGCATGATCATGTCCGCCAGCAGAAAGCAGAAGCCTGGCGGGAAGGGAACGGAGGGCGGGTGGAGGAGGGTGAGTCCTAGGGCGGATGGCCGGGAGGGCCCCGGGGACTGGGGTTTGGGGCTCCAAGGGCGTTTCTGTTGGGTCCGCGGGAGCCCAGAGTGGAGTGTGTTCGGGAGTCCCTGGGAGGTCACTGGGGGGTTGCCTGGGAGGACAGCTGAGGAGTCTCTGCAGGGAGGGGGGGGTCCTCGGGGCAGTCTCCTCTCCACCCTCTTCCGTTATCCAGGTTACCCGCGAGAACAGAGAAGGGTAAAGCCAGCCACCCCGAAAAATAGGACCAGGAGAAGAAGACGTCGTTTTTCCGTGCATTCTTCACTGTGTAGCCTGTCATGGCGATCAGCAGCAGCAGACCTGGACCCCGCCCACCCGCCAGGTGAGGGTGGCCAGCGGGCTGCACCCAGGCCCCACCCTGACCGCGCCCACCGCACCAGACCACGCCCTTCTTGCCCGCACTCCCGTCCCTGCTCTACCCCATCTCCCTGGCCCCGCCCCTGACCCCGCTTCTTTAGCTCCTCCCCCTCGAGGCCTGGTCCCCCCCGAACCTCCCCCCGCCCGCCCCGGGTCTCTGGCTCTTTTCCTGGTGCCTCTAGTCGCGCGCGACCCCTTGGCCCCTACCTCCTCCAGCTACCAGGCCCACCCTATGCCATCTCACCGCAGAGGAGGAAGATGGCACTCGTGGTCCGGCCCCGCGAGTCGCCCTCCTGGCACAGAATCCGCAGCCCCATCACCAAGCCCACGATGCTGCAGCCCGCCGCCAGCACCATGCACGCCCCGGTCACCGCTGGCATGGCTGGGGAGAGCGGGCCGCATCAGCCCCGCTGGCGCCGCTCCTGGCCACCACCCCCCATCCGCCGGCTCCGAGCTGGGAGCAGTCAGGGTTCTGCATGGGGACCTGGAAGTTACGTCGTGAGCGGCGGTTAAGGTTGCAACAGGGAGGCAGGTCCCCGAGTTGGGGTTCCTGGTGGCCTGGTCACAGAGGGGCAGCCGGATCTCAGGCTGAAGTGGAAGGGCTGGGGGCGGGGGCACCGCAGGATGTGCCGGGCTGTGGTGTCAGGAGACGGGGCCAGCTGTGGTCAGGGCTGGGGGGCTGTCTGTCCAGTAGGGTGGGGGGAGGGTCTGACAGCTGGGCGGCCGGGCCTCACTCTGGCAGGGGATGTTGGAGCAGGTGCCCCTGCTACACTCCTGCCACAGGCCAGTGTGGCCCCCAGAGTAGCGGATCCAGTAGTTGGTGGCCATGGACAGAATGGTGAGGATGTTGGCAAAGGAGCCCAGCAAGGTGCCCCCACTTTGAAGGCTCCGCTTCACCCCCATGCCAGGGAGGCTGCTGCCAAGGACCACAAATGCAGGACTGGCCAACCCTCCTCCCACCCCCACGTCCCTGAGACCCCCTCCTGCATGTCCCTCCATATCCCAGATGGGTACCCCTGCACCCCTGCCTGGTGCCCCTGCTTCTGGGATCACCCCCCTCAGGCCCCTCCCAGACCCAAGACCACCTGCCCCCTCAGGCATCACTGCTTAGGAACCTCTGCCTTACCAGAGATGTCCATCCCCCAGTGGACATGGCTTTGGCCTGTCCCTTGCCTTCCCCACCACACACCCACCTAAATGACTCACCCACAGCTCCCAGGGCTTCTCAGACAGAGCCCAGAGGGTGGGGGAAGGGAGACTGGGTCTTTGTGAGGTAGCAGGAGTTCCAGAACCCCCTTTCTAGTGGCCATTTAAAGAGATAACCGCCCACCCACCCATACACACACACACACACACACACACACACACAGAAGCAGCTCTTCTGGCAAACTGACAGCTCAGAGTCAGATGGCAAGTCTGGGGGACCCTGAGGGCCATGACATGGTAGCCCATATCCTTCTAGAAACTGCTCTTCCCTTGACCCCACAAGATGTCCTGGTCCCCAGCTCTCTGTGCCCTCCCAGGCCCCCATGCAGCCTCCTGCCCCTCCTCCCCCCTGCACTTCTCAAGGCCGGCTCTCCTGGGGAACTCCATTCTGCATCTTCTTACCAGGTGAGCTCCAGTGACCACTGATGCTCTGAGAGCATCCCAAACTGCATCTCCAGCCCAAGTCCTCACCTGCTTCTGACCATCTCCCAGACCCTGACACTCAACCACATCCCCATTGATCTCAGCATCTTCCACCAAACCAGGGAGGACACCATCATCCCATCCGGTTAGTTGGACCACACCCCTGGGCACTATCCTTGCCCTCTTCTTGCCCCTCACCCTACAAAGCCCTTGGATCCCTGAGTCCAGTTCCTCCCACCCCCTGAAACTTTCTGGCTCCTTTCCTCCTTTCCCTCTCATGCCCTGGCCCCAGGGCACCCTTGTCCTGTCTCATGTCCCACCTGTTGGATTGACAAGCTCTTCTCTCCCCTTCAAGCCTCCCCCATGGGCCCCAGAAGGAGCTTTCTGGCACCCAGACCAGACGCTGTCCCTCCCCTGCTCACACCCTTAGCTCCCCATCACCCTCAAGAGACGGTCAACTGCTGGGCTATAGGCGCTGCCTCCTACCCCCCTCTCCATCCTGATTTCCCCTCACCCTCACACTCTACAGTGGACCACAAAGCACTATTCTCCACCCTCTGAGAGCCCCCAGCCTCTCCACGCCTTCACCTTAGGGTCCCTCTGCCTGCATTACCTTCCCTCGGCCCTGGAGAAGTTCCTAAACACCGTCTCCCCAGAAAGCTCACCTCCACAACGCACCCCTCCTCCAGACACAGCCAGTCTTCCTGCCATTACCCGCCCTGGGCTCTGCCTGCCCCCACCGGACTTGGAGCCCCTGGCGGGCAGGGCCTGATCTGACTCACCTCAGCATCCCCAGTGGGAGGCCCAGCAGAAAGGAAAGCCAGCTGAAAGAGTGAATTTGTTCTTTTTCTGTTTTTTTGGCTGCACCCCGCGTCTTGCGGGTTCTTAGTTCCCTGACTAGGGATTGAACCCGTGTCCCTGCAGTGGAAGCACGGATTCTTAACCTCTGGACCACCAGGGAAGTCCCAAGAGTGAATTTATTAATGAAATGAGCAAGGCACACTAAGGGTGAAGGGAAGGGTGACAAAATCAGAAGGAACAAAAGAAAAGAGCTAAAGGGAGAAAGACAAAGGGAAGAAAAGAGATAAAGGATGGAGAGACAAGGGCCCTGGGGCCATGCCCGAGCTCACACTGGTTCCCACTCTGGTGGGAGCATCTCTAGGGCAGGGCAGTAGCAGGATTGACTCCTCTCTGGGTGCCCAGGGTCATCCGCCGTGGAGCTGCAGTGTCGTCGGCTTCTGTTGTGGCAGCATTAACCTCGGAATAACCAGATCCCAGCAAATTTTTGTTGAATGAATGAAGACACAAAGGAAAGAGCTGGCAGACGCTGGGAGTCAGGGCAGGAAGGAGAGCCAGCCATTTTCATGGTTCCTGATGATGCCTTCAAAGAATGGAGTGCCAAAGCCATCCTGTGGTTCACATGGCCTCATAGCCAGGCCGGTGGGCCCTGTAGTGAGCTCCCAGACTCAGGCCACCTGGGTTGGCAGAGAGAAGTTAGACCCTTGCTCTTGCCCTGCTCCCTCAGAGCCCCCAGCTGGGCCCCTATCCACCCCTGGCACTCCCCAGGGCAGCGGTCACCTGCACAGAGAAAGAGGACAGTTGAAACCCAGCCCAGGTAGAAGGACCAGGAGAAGAAGGACTGGATCTGGGAGTGTCCAGGCTGCTTCCACCGCTCGATAGTGTAGACCACCATGGCCACTAGCAGGGAGAGGGCTGGGGACGGAGACAAGAGGCATGGCTCAGCCCCTCCGCAAAAACTCACCAGGGCCCAGCGCCCCAAGCGCAGCCCGGAGTCCTTACCTGCGGCAAAGGCCATGAAGGTCGAGACAATGGGGCCGCGTCCAGGGTCAGACAGTGAAGGGATGCAGGACATGACCAGAAAGCTCACAGAGATCAGGCCCCAAAGGACAGCCAGAATGCAGAAACTCTGTGTCACGTGGATATAGCCTGCTCAGAGACGGGACCGCTGAGTGCCCATCCCCTCAGGC